>NC_084613.1:59868782-59966282 GCF_033978795.1 Nerophis ophidion
AAATGCAAACATGACCCCCAAGAAATACATTTTGAACATGGGAGTGGTAGCATTTTGTATTGAGTCTGGTTCTTCGTTATTGAAGGATAAAGTGAATTGTGACATGTGCAGTAAATATTGTTCCTCCGCTCATTGAAAATTTGAGGGAATTGGAATTTAATTTTAACAAGTGACACCCTCATTCTTTTTTTTTTTAGTAGGAATCTGTAAAGAAGAGCAAAATCCCTCCTTAAATGTGCACCATTTTGTTGCCCAACTTTATTGGTCTTTTGTCTCTGTTAAAATGACCAACAACCAAATGAATTATTTTTATGGGCTGTTATGTCTATGTAAGAGCGTAAACATCGATCAGCAATTTAGTCCCTGCAAATGAAGCAAAAATAAAGATGACATCAATTATGACGACAGTCATTTTCATATCCGATGGTTAGCAATTCAGTCTAATTGAGTATCAACATTGGACACTTGCTACTGAATCAGGTGTTGTTGTTATTCTAAAGGAAACTGAACCGCACTAAGATGAAACACTTAACCAACTCCCATTAAACGTTCCCCATATACGCTATTCGCTCTTTCGCGTCAATCATCCATGAACAACATTGGCCAGGCGCCTGCACAGTAGAGATGTTCCACACTCGCAGGCTGTGCCTGTGACATCAGCCTAGCCCCCTTTGCCCATGTGGGTCTTGCTGCGTCCCATACTCGTGTGAAGTTTGAGCAACTTCCGCGTCTTCCATGTTGTCTTATCTTCTGGTACTAGATGTTCTTTGGTTGGTATTGGCAGCTTTGCTAAGTGTTGGTTTGCAATGCATTTTTCCAGCCACATTCCTAACCTGGCTGTTTTAGGGGACTCTGCTTGTCTGAGTGGAGAAAGCTTTTCCTGGACTTCAGGCGGCTTTGGGCTGGTATGTTGGAGTGACAGGGGTGGCGGGTGTCTTCAACTTGCCTGTTGCATTCAGTTCGGCTGGCTCCAGTCCTGCGGATCTCAGGTGGAGTAATTCCAGCCAGAACGCGTAGGCTGTCCACATCTGTTGGTTTGAGGCATCCTGTAATGCACTTGCAGCTGTCATTGAGGACTGTCAACTTTATTTGCATGGGATGATAACCTCCAGAAATGACAGACATACTCCCCAGCAGAGTAGTGCAAGAGCAGCAGACCACAGTATGGAAGCATTAGGACCCCATGATGAGTTTGAATGTTTGCACAAGAGGTTGTTCCTTGTCCTCACTTGTCCTCACTTTGCCTCTTGCTTTCTCAATGTATATGCTATTTAAGGCCTGTTTCCCAACAATTAAGAACATAAGTAAATACACACGTTTTTATACCATCTGTGCTCTTTGTAACAGTATCAATCATGTAAATAAACCGCGGGAATTACTCCTGCAATTCAGTAAATGGATGTGAAAGCATTGCCTCTCAAAGGTCCATTACCTCTTTGCAGGGTTATCACTGCTAAGACAGCTGCAAAATGGAAGCACAGCCACAGACCCTAAACACCGTTTGATTGTCCTCTGCATGTTTAACTCATCTTGTTTCCTTCAGTGGGAAGGTTAAATGGTTCCTTGTTAATTGGTTGAGTATTTGCAGGTCCCTATCTTGCCATCCATCTATCAATCGCTACCCACTTGGGTAATTAGATCATGGAAACAGGAGCGGTTGTTTTCAGTTTAAATGGTTTTGGCTCCTGCATTATTAGCTCCTCCAGGAAATTATGTAACCATTGCCTTGTGTTTGTCTGTCTGTTCACCTATTTGTTAAGTAATTGGTAATATAACCAAAAAAAAAAAGATTTTCATCTGCCTTTTGGGAAATGTCCGAAATGGTGTAAGGAACAACTGATTAGATTTTGGGCCTAATCCGGATCATTTGTATTATGTTACCTTGTTTGTGTTACGGCAGGGGTGTCAACAAGTGCTGCCTGGTTGCCATATGTGGTCCAGCAGCTTGTCTTTTGTTGATCTGCGCACATTCCCAAGACAAAACTAACATGTCCCGGACCTGAAAATTACACAAAAAACCCAATAAATTGTTTTAAGACCCCAATTCCCCCCAAAATGGGACCTGAAAATCGATGACTTGTGTGTGCTACAGGACTTCCATGGTTCCTACAAATTTCTCTCACGATATGGTACGGTTTTTGGGTGTGCAAAAGCACTCAAAACATCTGTCCATTCATTTACTACTGCTTGTCCCTATTAGGGTTGCTGGGGGGGCTTGAGCCTATCTCAGTTGCATTCAAGCGGAAGGCGGGGTACACCCAGGACAAGTCTCCACCTCATCACAGGGCAAACAGAGAGACAACATTCACACTCACATTGGATAAGATTAAGAAATTTAGGTTACCACAATTTGTAAGCAAGACACGTAAAAGTGCTTAACAAATGTATAAAATTGTAAGAAGGCGGATCAAATCATTAATAAGAATTAAATCCTCATAAAAATAATCAATCTAATCTGCTTTTTTCTTTTACCTAAAACACAGAGCTAAGATGTAGATTTTTCGTTCACATATCGTATTGGTTTTTTCATGCACCAAATGTATCAAAATGGCACCGGCATCATCTAATTTTTCTGTATACGGCCTTTGCTGGAAAAAAGTTGGAACACCTCCTATGTTACGAGCTTCATCTTCTGTGCGTGTGTATGGTAGCAACCCCGCCTCCACCCACAGAGACAAAGACAGTGGGTGACTGTCATCACACTACAGAGAGCTCAAAAAGTCATGGCCAAATGTTCATTCACTTTTCAGGAAATGTCGTAAATGAGATAAGTAACAAGGGATTACAATTTGGGGCTGATCCGGGACTATTTTTAGAGTGCTTTTCTGGTTTGGTAATACATTTGGCAAGTGTGTGTAAGTAATACAACAAAGCCATGGTATTTTTCCTTTCTTTCAAAGGCATCATTATACTTTAGTCAGCAATAGATAACGTTTGTGTGATCATGTAGACATGCACATCATTACTTCTCCATTTAAGGGTATTCTATTCCTAATTGTTTTTTTTTCTTACAACTTAATCATCCTATGGCTCATCAGTTCTTAGAATAATGTATGCAGAGGGTGGAGGATAGGCTGTGGTTCCGGGGATGGCTTCTTTATCAGCAGTATGCAGGCGGTGACAGGCACCAAGTTCTCAACTCCAAGATTTCCCAGGAGAGTTGTGGGTCTGGCACAGAGTCAGGCACAAAAAGTCGCTATGGCTGCTGTCACAGGCAGATGAATGGAGGTTACCCGACCATTCTGTTGGCTGTCAGGGAGACTAGGCTCTGCGTGGGAACATGATACATATTTTATCACAAGGGCCTGCGCATTGTCCGCAATAGAGCGTGAATTACATTGTGTAGTAATAAGTAACTTATTGCTTGCAACTGAGTAGGGCAAACCACAGGCTCTTGATTTGTTTTGTTTGTTGATATCAGACTGCACCTGTCACAGAACACCATTTCATTGGGATTCCCAAGAAGCTTTAAGGATGTATGTATATTAACTTGCTTATCCGTAGGAATTTTAGTCCAGCTGTTTGTCCACACTAGCAAAAAAAAAACCCTGAAAACCATCCTTCCATCCATCCATTTTCTGCCGCTTATTCCCTTTGAGGTCGCGGGGGGCGCTGGTGCCTATCTCAGCTACAATCGGGCGGAAGGCGGGTACACCCTGGACAAGTCACCACCTCATCGCAGGGCCAACACAGATAGACAGAGAACATTCATACACTAGAGCAGGGGTGGGCATTACGTCGATCGCGATCGACTGGTCGATCTCGGAGGGTGTGTCAGTCGATCTCAAGCCTGGCATTAAAAAATATACATAAAAATGAGCAATCATCAATCATACCAAGACTTCACTTTTGTCAGTTGTTTGACATTCTCGGCACCCGAGGATCTTGTGAGATGACGCTGGCTGCTGCAAGCTCATATTTAAGAAAAAAATCACTAACAGGGCGGACGCAGAGAAACACATTTTATTTCTAGAGACTCCGTACCTACTGTCAAAACTCTAAAGACCGACTGCACAGTTCCTGTCTTCACCATAAAAGACCTGTTTCATCCTGCCTGTGCTCACAAAATAAGAGTCTCAGAAAGCTAGCGTGCACAAGCTAGCAAGCTACGGAGTTTGATGCCAATGTATTTCTCCCCCGCCCTCAGCGACCGCTTTCTCACTTGCTTGCCCACCCGCACACTCACTGACGTCACTCACCTGCTGCCAGACATTAAAGGGCCACACACATATGCTACTCTCATAACAAAGTCATTAAAAACGAGTATGCAAGTTGGACAGATGAGATGCCAAATCCAACCACTTTCATGTGGTATTGGACAGAAAGGAGGACTTTTTTTTTCCTCCATTTGAAAATGCGGACGTTATCAGCACCACTGTCTAATTCCAATCAATGCAAGTCATCAGAATCAAATACACCAACTTATATTCTTGTCTTCATGAAATAAAGGAATCTATGTGTGTTAAACATGCTTGTATTATCATTAAACACCATTAACTTGTTAACAAAAATGTCTCTTTCATAAATAAATAAATATAAATTATAAATAGAAATGAGGTAGATCTCCTCGACTTGGTCAATTGAAAAGTAGCTCGCCTGCAGAAAAAGTGTGAGCGCCCCTGCACTAGAGCCAATTATTTTAGGGTTGCCAATCAACCTATCCCCCAGGTGCATGTCTTTGGAGGTGGGAGGAAGCCGAGTACCCGGAGGGAACCCACGCAATCAAGGGGAGAACATGCAAACTCCACACAGAAAGATCCCGAGCCTGGGATTGAACCCAGGACTACTCAGGACCTTTGTATTGTGAGGCAGACGCACTAACCCCTCTTCCACCGTGGTGGCCCGCTGAAAACCAAAATCAGCAAAACAATTGCATGGCCCTGAGCTGTGTTACCATGCCATACCATACCATACCAACTTTATTTATAAAGCCAGGCAAAATAATGACAGCTAAGCACAGTAAACGGGAAGAGGACTTAAAAGTAATGGAGTAAAGTTCACCAACTAGGGGACGGCGTGGCGCAGAGTGGCCGTGCGTTACCCGAGGGTCCCTGGTTCAAATCCCCACCTAGTACCAACCTCGTCACGTCCGTTGTGTCCTGAGCAAGACACTTCACCCTTGCTCCTGATGGGTGCTGGTTAGCGCCTTGCATGGCAGCTCCCTCCATCAGTGTGTGAATGTGTGTGTGAATGGGTAAATGTGGAAGTAGTGTCAAAGCGCTTTGAGTACCTTGAAGGTAGAAAAGCGCTATACAAGTACAACCCATTTATCATTTATTTAACTATAAAAGCGAGGTGGCCTTGCTGAAGCAGAGAGTCAAGCTGAAAGGAACAAACTGAGCATTCGACTAAACACAATGCTGACATCAACAAGAAGACACGGAAGTTGAGGAAGCAGAGGAAAATTCAGACAAGTTAGGAATATATCCAATCGCAGTTCTTTAATAGTGTCAAACATGCAAGACTGGTGGGGGATAGCTGTGAGTGAGAGCCAATCAAATGATTTTCCTTGTCAGATAAGGATGTACATTTTTTGATCGGCAGCGCCAAAAGGTGTATTTAACATTTTGCACAACGTAATATGCAAACACTTGAGGGAAAATGAAGAGAGCACTGTTTTTGACGCTATATGATGCAATCAGCAGGCCAGCCATCCATCGTGACATCTACACAACTGTGAGTTAGCAATGTATATTTGCTGCTTTTATCGCACTCACAAACAAAAATGATGAAGACGTGCATCGTAACTGCGTTTCACAACCCACATTTGTATCTGCTAAGCCTAAGGTGTAGCATAAATATACTTTTTACTTTTCTCTTAGTAAATGAGTGGAGAAAAACAGAAACTTCGAGACATAATGCAGCTGACCTGATGATAAACTAGTTGGAGAAGAACTTTTTGGCGTTATTCATAAGACTACTGTAGTTTTCACTTTTTTAAATAATTGCTATTGTATATGAAGTCCTTCTTAAGGTACATGTTGCGATGGTTGATAAAATGTGGATGAAGAATACTTTATTTGATTTTTTTTTTACTTTAAAAATGTTGGTTTTCCCCCTGAGGGAATTCCACCTTGTTGTGGCCAAGGGGTTCCTCACCTCAGTGACCTTAAGATCCATACCAGCAGGAATTTAGTCTTCAGGTGAGACACCCAAGTTGTAGAGGTGTGACTGTAGAGCAGGGGTTGGGAACCTATGGCTCTAGAGCCAGATGTGGCTCTTTTGATGACTGCATCTGGCTCTCAGATAAATCTTAGCTGACATTACTTAACAGGATAAGTAATTAATAATTCCGCTGGTAATTACAGTGTTAATAACGTTCAAAATATGAAACATTCTCATGCATTTTAATCCATCTGTTTTCTACCGCACCTGTTCAAGAAGTATTTTATTTATTATTGGTTCTGCTTCAAAATAACAATGTTATTAAAAAGAACGAGAGACTTAATATACTCTAAAAATGGTGGTCTTACTTAAAAATGCACGCATTTAGTTGTATTCACTGTTGAAAAAAATATTATATGGTTCTCACGGAAATACATTTTAAAATATTTGGCTTTCATGGTTTCTCAGCAAAAAAGGTTCCCGACCCCTGCTGTAGAGGCCTGACGAAGCGCAGTGCACTTCTCCGGGTTGAGGTTGGACACATACTGTAGCTAACGACCAAATTCAATGAAGAAGGCACCAATGTTACTACTGTATAAGCACAGAAAGGAAGTGCTGCAGCATGGCTGAACAGGTGTTGCCCCATTCACATTTATAACTGTCCCTCGTTATATACCTGCCAACTGGCCCTGTGCACTGTTAAAAGTAGATTAAGAAAAGACCCTAACTTTTGTAAACAAATGCAATTTACTGTCAGAATGTCATCCAGAAACGTTTTTAAACGTTGTACTTGATTTACTTGCCCAAAATGTGTGTAGAGTTTTATCAAAAGTTCTTTCAGGTTGTATTTTGGTTTACAGGTGCAGATAATTGCACTACTTGTCGGCTAAATTCTCTTTTGTGTCTTTTTAACTAAGTGTACACTTTTGGTACTTTTAATGTTTAATGTTACTTTTACGGAATATTTTTTTTTCATTCATTTGTATTTCTATGCCCATCATATTGCTCACTGCAATCTATTGTGTTCTGATAAATGCTAAGCGTTCTCAAATACTGTATTTAGTGGTATAGTCTTCAATCAGTTATTATTATAAACATCTTTAATGTTAAATATGAAATAAAATAACAAAAGTTAAAGACCAACTGATAATCACTCACAAACTACCGGTAGGTGTGGTGAAATAACTCTCTGCATTTGATTTAAAAATAATGTCTCAGTTACTTTGCTGAGTAACTAGTTACTCTTACAATGAGCTAACTGAGTTTCTAACTCAGTTACTGTTTGGGAGAAGTCATTTGTAAATGTAACTAATTATTTTTTTCAGGTAAGATGAACATTGCTGGCGAGTGTCGACCTTGTCCAGGATTTACCGCATGTCTTGGCCAAAGTCAGAATAGGAATAGGAAAAGCAATAGAAAAGACATGAATGGATTGATTTGAATGAAATCATATTTTTTTCTTGTTATAAACTTAACTGTGAAACTATTATCCAATGATTGATTGACTGATTGATTGATTGATTGATTGATTGATTGATTGATTGATTGATTGATCGACTGTTTTCCTTAGGGAACTCTCCTGAAGGTTTCAAGAAAGTACCATCCATCTATCTATCTATCCATTTATCTATCTATCTATCTATCTATCTATCTATCTATCTATCTATCTATCTATCTATCTATCTATCTATCTATCTATCTATCTATCTATCTATCTATCTATCTATCTATCTATCTATCTATCACTCATTTTCACCAAAAAACTGTCTCCTGCGCTGACTTATATATGTAAAATCTGCATGTTTTCCTTGCCCAAGATAAGATGTGATAAGCTCCAGCTCACTTGTGACCCTGAATTGGTGGTACAAAATAATGATTGGTTTCAGCCATGAATGGTGTAGTTCAGGCTATTTCCAACATACAGTCCCGGTGTTACCTTCCATTTTGTTTGTATTAGTTGAGTCCAGAACTGATTATTTCTACAACATTGTCAAATAAAATTGAGAGGTAGGAATTACTCCTCCAAGTCAACTTGTAAGATAGTGGTGTGCGGTTGATTGGGAGTGTTCTCCGTTATTAGCTCTATCTCTGCCGCAGTTTGATTATGAGGTGGCCAGCGTCAGTGAAGTGGATAAAATGAGCACTTTGAGTTGCGAAATTACCCACCATAGGCAGTCAGTAGAACCATAAAGAAATGAAGTTGTCCAATTCAAAATGACAAGATGGTGCAATTCCATTATATGACAAGGTCAGAATCAGACGGGCTGGATGCCGGTGGGAACAGGGGTGTAAAGAGACTTCCATTTACTGTGTTTATGTAATGCAATCAAAAGTACATGTATCTCTGAGCACTTTGTACAGACAGGTGGTCTTGGTCCACAGTCCTCGTATACTTACAGAGACCCAAATTGATTTTCTACACTATAAATCATTTGAGAGAGCAGAACTTGTAAGGATTTTACAACATGAAGTGTTCAAAACAATGGTTGAGATAACGGTAATAATACAAATAATCAAATTCTGTGGAGGCCTTTCTGTGTAGAATTCTGCATGTAAGTTTCCCCCGCTCTAGTTTTGGTTCTCTTATAGAACTCGTACCAACTGTACGGTCACACCACAGAAAGTATGTTTCATTAAATAAAAAAACAACATGGCTACTGAGTTGGAATAGTTGTGTTTATCAACTGGTATCGAGTTCAAAGTGTCCAAGGTTTTTCATACCTTTAGCATCGCCTTGATCAGTGTGACGCTTTAAAGAACCCTTAGCATCCAGATGACTGAAATTTCCCTAACAAGTTGTCTTTATGTATCCTATCCTTTATGATCCTGAAAATGAATTTGGGAGTCATTTTCGATTAAATCAATCAGTATCAATTTCAGTAGTCGGTAAATAACTAACTGTACTTGAAACACACCCTTTCCATCGCCAGACTCGATATGATCCCCGCGCACACACACACACACGCACACACACACACACACAAACAACTGGTGCCAGTGTAAATAAAGTAATGTGAAACTATTATTTTGATCTATTTTTCGTATAGTTTGGTCACCCCGGTCTATAAATTACATCAAAACTGATATATAATAATTTATTACATTTTAATTATGTGTAATAATCTAAGAAATGTTCTATTAACATTATTCATCTTGCGCTTTTATCATCTCCTCATGCATCTTGAGGAAAACATCAGAATATAAAAATAATTTATTTTGCTATTTATCAGTTTTTTCACAGGTTCTGACTGAACTTTCTCACCTCAAGGTCTTACTGATATTTGGGTCTTCAGTTTTTTTTTTTTTTCCATTGAAAATCCAAAACGTTTTTTCTTCAAAGTCAGAATTGTTTAAAATGATCTCTGCAAATTACACTGCTCTCGCTGGGACAACTGCTCAAGTTTTGAGAAAGTCCATTTGACTAGAGAGATTCATACTTTTCTTCTATTCTCATCACTGAGATTATTTTGGTTTACTATTTCTTCGGTCAGTGGTCAACATAATAAACAGTTTTACATAAAATAACAGTTGTACATTCATAAATTAAAAATGTTGCAGACCGAAAGGGTTGAGGCTGAAGTTGAACACTTATTGCGCCTAACCCTATAAACAATGTCAAATACAAGATGAACTTCCAAAAATCATGAAATTTCCTTTGCACAACATACAAACCCTGTTCCCATATGAGTTGGGAAATTGTGTTGGATTTAAATACAAACGGAATACAATGATTTGCAAATCATTTTCAACCCATATTCAGTTGAAAATGCTACAAAGACAACATATTTGATGTTCAAACTGATAAACATTTTTTTTTTTTTTTTTTGCAAAGAATCATTAACTTTACAATTTGATGCCAGCAACGCGTGACAAAGAAGTTGGGAAACGTGGCAATAAATGCTGATAAAGTTGAGGAATGTTCATCAAACACTTATTTGGAACATTCCACAGGTGTGCAGGCTAATTGGGAACAGGTGGGTGCCATGACTGGGTATAAAAACAGCTTCACAAAATATGCTCAGTCTTTCACAAGAAAAGAGGGGTGAGGTACACCCCTTTGTCCACAACTGCGTGAACAAGTTTCAAGAACAACGTTTCTCAAAGTGCAATTGCAAGAAATTTAAGTATTTCAACATCTACGGTCCATAATATCATCAAAATGTTCAGAGAATCTGGAGAAATCACTCCACATAAGCGGCATGCCTGGAAACCAACATTGAACGACCGTGACCTTCGATCCCTCAGACGGCACTGTATCAAAAACAAACATCAATCTCTAAAGGATATCACCACATGGGCTCAGAAACACTTCAGAAAACGACTTTCACTAAATACAGCTCGTCGCTACATCCGTAAGTGCCAGTTAAAGCTCTACTATGCAAAGCGAAAGCCATTTATCAACAACATCCAGAAACGCCGCCGGCTTCTCTGGGCCCGAGATAATCTAAGATGGACTGATGCAAAGTGGAAAAGTGTTCTGTGGTCTGACGAGTCCACATTTCAAATTGTTTTTGGAAATATTTGACATTGTGTCATCCGCACCAAAGGGGAAGCGAACCATCCAGACTGTTATCGACGCAAAATTCAAAAGCCAGCCACTGTGATGGTATGGGGGTGCATTAGTGCCCAAGGAATGGGTAACTTACACATCTGTGAAGGCACCATTAATGCTGAAAGGTACATACAGGGGTACTTTCCTGGTCCGCCTGCAGTCCAGACCTGTCTCCCATCGAAAATGTGTGGCGCATTATGAAGCGTTAAATACGACAGCAGAGACCCCGCACTGTTGAACGACTGAAGCTCTACATAAAACAAGAATGGGAAAGAATTCCACTTTCAAAGCTTCAACAATTAATTTCCTCAATTCCCAAACGTTTATTGAGTGTTGTTGAAAGAAAAGGTGATGTAACACAGTGGTGAACATGCCCTTTCCCAACTACTTTGGCACGTGTTGCAGACATGAAATTCAAAGTTAATTATTATTTAAAAAAAATTAAAAAATAAAGTTTATAAGTTTGAACATCAAATATCTTGTCTTTGTAGTGCATTCAATTGAATGTGAGTTAAAAGTATTTGCAAATCATTGTATTCCGTTTTTATTTACTTCTAACACAATTTCCCAACTCAAATGGAAACGGGGTTTGTATTATAAATACATCTTGGTAATGTCTGCAGGCTAACCCTCCAACAATGCACCTGGCAGACATGTTTGATAATGTTTTCAAACTCTGTATGAAAGTAACGTGGTTAGGCATGAAGAAGCTACCCAAACACACACATTTGCCTCCTGTCTTTTGTAGGGGACGTCAACAGGCTGAAACTCGTTATAAAACAAGCCTAAAAATAATACTATGTCTATTTTGGGGGCAAAGTTGTACCTTTAGACATAAATTTGAGATCCGAGGTTATAAAATATGTGCCAATGTTTTCAGCGTTATAGGGGTCATTTACATTTGTATGGTATTATTTGTGAACCAAGTAATGATGGACTAGAAAGATGAAAGATGGAAATATCTGGGTTCAGATGATGTGGGACCGAAATCCTGAGAAATAATCTAAAGGAATCTGAAAAAGATTTCTTTGCTAAAATTAATGAGGCCTCTCCAACCTGTCAACCATGAGACGTCCAGATGCCTGCAGAAAATGTTTTTAACATTCACACTCATTTCCTTTCAACCAAAACCTGGCCTGTCACCTGACATTTAAATGTATTTTGATGTGTCACTTCAGGCTTTCTCTCACACAAATGTATCCAGACTATTGTTCGCCTGAAGCAACAGACTAACTTTGAAAACTGAACAGCATAATACTTGACTGGCAGAAGCAGATGAAAGGTCTCCAGGATAATAATCGGACGGCTGACATGGGAGGAACAGATTATAATAGTCTGCGATTTTTATAATCTATAGTTGTAGGAATTAGTGTGTACTCTTCCTTGTCTCTCTCTTTTTTTTTTGAATGGGCTTACATTACCAGCGACAAGGAACATACATTGATGTTTACCTATGTGTATTTTGGGGATGTCCTACGTTCCTGCCAAGGCATGCTCCATTCACCCTATCTAGTGAGAGCAAGCAATGGTTTATCCCTCATCGTTATGTCCACTACACTGTATATTTCTTACATGCAACTACCCACTCACCGATGTAACACTTGTCTTACAATGTTGCAAGCCATGTTTTAAAACATGGTTTGAACATGTGAAAGGAGCAACAATACACTGGTACCTCAACCCATGAGCACATTGTGTATCTTAAAGGCGTCATAGTGTGCTGAACTAACTTTTCCTACCTATTAGCATCTTTTTTTGTGTGTGTTTTGGTATCCCCATAACTCCCGAAAATGTAAATCCAAACTATGGAGGCATGGCAGAGATAGCAGTAAAAAACGTTTGCCTCTTTCCAAACGAGCCGTTTGGAATTTCAGACACTAATAACTAGGGCTGTGAATCTTTGGGTATCCCACGATTCGATTCAATATCGATTCTTAGGGTCACGATTCGATAATATATCGTTTTTTTTTTTTGATTCGATTCGATTCTCGATTCAAAAACGATATTTTTCCGATTCAAAACGATTCTGTATTTATTCAATACATAGGATTCAGCAGGATCTACCCCTGTTTGCTGACATGCTAGCAGAGTAGGAGATTTAAAAAAAAAAAAAAAAGCTTTTATAAATGTAAGTGACAATGTTTTGTCAACTGATTGCAATAATGTAAATTTGTTTTAGTTATTAAATGAACCAAAAATATGACTTATTTTATCTTTGTGAAAACACTGGACACAGTGTGTTGTCAAGCAAATGAGATGCGATGCAAGTGTAAGCCACTGTGACACTATTGTTCTTCTTTATTATTTTTCTAAATGTCTAATGATAATGTCAGTGAGGGATTTTTAATCACTGCTATGGTGAAATTATAATTAATATTGATACTGTTGTTGATGATATTCATTTTTGTTTAATTACTTTTGGTTTGTTCTCTGTCGTGTTTGTCTCCTCTCAATTGATCTGTTTATTGCAGTTTTGCTGGGTCAGGTTTGGTTTTGGAATTGGGTTGCATTGTCATGGTATTACTGTGTAGTAGTTTGTTGGATTGATTTAAAAAAAAATAAATAGATTTTTTAAAAATAAGAATCAATTCTGAATCGCACAACGTAAACGATTCAATTCGTATTCGAATCGATTTTTTCCCACACCCCTACTAATAACGTATTTTGCCTTAGTTACATCAGCGGAGACTCAGTCGAAGGGGGTTTGGCATGGAGGAGAGCTTTGAGACGTAAATAAAACCACCTTGAAAATGGCGAATTGTGAAGAGAGACTCAGAAAACGGCTTGAAGATGGTCTGTAAAACAAAATCTATGAAAAATTTGGACCAAAGCATTACATGTTATGTAGACCAGTGTTTTTCAATCTTTTTTGAGCCAAGGCACATTTTCTTTTATTAAAAAAGTCCAGAGGCACACCACCAGCAGAATACATAACAAAAATTAAACTCAGCAGGCGATAATGAGAGTGAAAAGATGTTCTCGCAATTGTTGGATATGAATTCAAATCATAACCAAGCATGCATCACTATAGCTCTTGTCTTAAAGTAGGTGTACTGTCACGACCTGTCACATCACTATATGACTTATTTGAGCCTCTGGTGTTTTCCTATGTGTAGTGTTTTAGTTCTTGTCTTGCGCTCCTATTTTGGTGGCTTTTCCTGTTTTGTTGGTATTTTCCTGTAACAGTTTCATGTCTTTGAGTGCTATTCCCCGGACCCGTTTTATTTTAGCAGTCAAGACTAGTTAAGTTGTGCGGATGCTATCCTTCCTTGTGTGGACATTGTTGATTGTCATGTCATGTACGGATGTACTTTGTGGACACCGTATCTGCTCCACACAATGTAAGTCTTTGCTGTCGTCCAGCATTCTGTTTTTGTTGACTTTGTAGCCAGTTCGGTTTTAGTTTTGTCCTACATAGCCTTCTCTAAGCTTCAAGGCCTTTTATTAGAGGCACTCAACTTTTTTTTTTTTTTTGTTTCAGCATTAGATGCCTTTTTATCTGCACACTGCCTCCCACTGTCGGTTGCATATTGTGATCATGACACACCATGTTCCCGACATCTAGATGCCACCATTGATATGGAAGAGTACAAAATGGTTACTGTGCCAAGCTCCAGACAGTGCAGACACTCAACAACGGCACACTATTAACAGATTATAATTACTGGTTTGCACACTTTATTGATCCAAAAGGGAAACTGTTCATAGTGGCTCAGTTACAAAGGATAAAAACGGTAAGGATGGAACGGATCGTGCACACAAAGTGGATGAAAACAAAGGTATAAAGTAGACAAAAAATGTACCAAATTTTAACCCAATTAGGTGAAATTACATAATCTCCCACGGCACACCAGACTGTATCTCACGACACAAAAAAAACACTGATGTAGACTAGTGTTACTCAATCATATAGCCCAGTGGTTCTCAAATGGGGGTAACCGTACCCCTGGGGGTACTTGAAGGCATGTCAAGGGGTACGTGAGATTTTTTTCAAATATTCTAAAAAATTCCAAAATCCTTTATAAATATGTTTATTGAATAATACTTCAACAATGGATCTCTATTAATATCCCCAAAGAGGGCACTTTATTTATAGTTGAATCACTTGTTTATTTTTCAACAAGTTTTTAGTTATTTTTGTATCTTTTTTTCCAAAGACCACCATAAATGAGCAATATTTTGCACTGTTATACAATTTAATGAATCAGAAACTGATGACATAGTGCTGTATTTTACTTCTTTATCTCTTTTTTTCAACCAAAAATGCTTTGCTCTAATTAGGAAGTACTTGAATTAAAAAAAATGTTCACAGGGGGTACATCACTGAAAAAAGGTTGAGAACCACTGCTATAGCCAACCGAGCACCCCCGAGAAGGCTGTATGGGTGGAATGGTACTCCTTTGAAAGTAATCATAATATAAATACCAACAGAAGACGTCTGGAGCCAAAGTCATCCAGAAGTTTCTTCGGCAGAAACAGTACGACTTAAGTGGTAAAGCTATTCATTTGCACCTTATTTTATTGATTGGTTATTTAAGAAAAAAATGACTTGTCCAGGGTGTACATCGCCTTCCGCCCAAATACAGCTGAGACAGGCTCCAGCGACCCCCCGAGACCCTGAAAGGGACAAGCGGTAGAAAATGGATGGAAGGATATATTATTATTAACTTAGTTAGTTATTTATTTTAGCACTGCTTAATTGTAAGTACATGTATTCTTCATCTGTTTTAAGTCCCTTCCTTTGCAGTATGTTTGATATCATTTAATCTTGTAATCAGGCCGACCTAAGGTTTAACAACGATCTTTGTGATTAACGCACGGTTTCATGTTATTTGACAAGTTTTATCCTGTTAAACTGCTCGTAGGTTGGATACAACTATTGAATACGATTGAAATTATGAAAATTAGGATTACTAATTCAGTGTTAATATTTGAATGGTTCCCCTGCCACTCTGTAGTGGAAAAGTTGGAACCCAAGGTCAAAAAGGTTAAGAACCCCCGACTTAGACCACAAAAATTATAAATCACAATTTGACCCCCCCAATTTAAATGAATTGAAATACATTCAATCAGTGATTGGCCCCTCATACCAGCTCAATTTTAACATGTAACATGATTTTTTAGATAATTATTTTTTTTTTAAAACAACTTAACTAATCAACAGAGAAAGTGGTGGGACTGACGTGGGTTCTAAAACGTTTTCTATTAGCCTGTTTTCAAGGATTTTGTCTTTTAGCCGTCGTCCATTTTGGCGAAGAATAATTACTTTAATCAACGGGACTCGATCATTCAGACTGCAGTTGAATTGGAGTTATATCCACATTTGAAAGAGGCCTGGATATGAATCTGAATTGTGCTGTTCACTTTAAAGGCCTACTGAAACCCACTACTACCCACCACGCAGTCTGATAGTTTATATATCAATGATGAAATATTAACATTGCAACACATGCCAATAGGGCCTTTTTAGTTTACTAAATTGTAATTTTAAATTTCCCGGGAGTTTCTTCTTGAAAATGTCGCATAATGATGACGTGTACGCGTGACGTCAGGGGCTGTTAGGAAATATGAGCGCTGCACACACACACAGCTAAAAGTCGTCTGCTTTAACGGCATAATTACACAGTATTTTAGAGATCTGTGTTGCTGAATCTTTTGCAATTTGTTCAATTAATATTGGAGAAGTCAAAGTAGAAAGATGGAGTTGGGAATCTTTAGCCTTTAGCCACACAAACACACGGTGATTCCTTTTTTAAAATTCCCAGAGGTGAAGCTTTACTATGGATCAGAGCGCTGTCAAGCGAACATGAATCACGACCTAATGTCAACCAGCAGTTTTCGTTGAGTAAATTGTGGTAAAAAGTCGCTTCTTAACAGAGATCAGCTGAGCTTGTCCCGTCCATAAAGAAAGAGAAGGGATTTCCCAGAATTATCCTAGTAAATGTCTCTAAAAACATCTGAATTCGTCCCAATGCAATCACGTTTTTTTAATTCTTTTCTAGTCCGTCGCTATCAATATCCTCAAACACAAATCATTCATCCTCGCTCAAATTAATGGGGAAACTGTCGTTTTCTCTGTCCGAATTGCTGTTTTGTTGGAGGCTCCCATTATAAACAATGTGAATATGTGAGGAGCCATCAACATGCAACGTCATCGTCTGCGACTTCCGGTACAGGCAGGGCTTTTCTGTTAGCGGCCAAAAGTTGCAAACTTAATCGTGGATGTCCATCCATCCATCCTTTTTCTACCGCTTATTCCTTTTTGGGGTCGCGGGGGGCGCTGGCCCCTATCTCAGCTACAATCGGGCGGAAGGCGGGGTATACCCTGGACAAGTCGCCACCTCATCCCAGGGCCAACACAGATAGACAGACAACATTCACACTCACATTCACACACTAGGGCCAATTTAGTGTTGCCAATCAACCTATCCCCAGGTGCATGTCTTTGGAAGTGGGAGGAAGCCGGAGTACCCGGAGGGAACCCACGCATTCACGGGGAGAACATGCAAACTCCACACAGAAAGATCCCGAGCCTGGGGTTGAACCCAGGACTGCAGGACCTTCGTATTGTGAGGCAAACACACTATACGAAGGTCCTGCAGTTCTCTACTAAATCTTTTCAGCAAAAATATGGCAATATCGCGAAATGATCAAGTATGACACATAGAATGGACCTGCTATCCCCGTTTAAATAAGAAAATCTAATTTCAGTAGGCCTTTAACAAAAATCAGATAAAGTCAAATATGGGCCGACAAAATCTTAATTGACTTGAAGTGTAAACATAGCCAAGTGAAGATAGAAGCACATATAAATATTGGCCAGTTGACAAGACATAGGACTCGATTATGTCCTCTGTATGCCTTGGAACCCCAGATAGGTGTATATGAGCCATTTGTTGTAATTTAACTATTTCCTCTCAACATGAAGTAGAGTGACTTTTTATCTACATCCAACTTGAATGACTGAGCCACTCATCCTATCTCCAGATAAAATGTACAAACATATGTATCTCAGCTAAATGTCACAGTGATGAAGACCACATAATCTGCAAATAGAATTGACAGTTCTCCAAACAAGATGAATCAAAGCACACAAACAGGATAAACTAAAATATTTTCTTGTCAGATAAAAATTAATAGAAACAGATTGGATATATATATAGCCTTAATTCACCTGAAACCACCTAAAACATTTTGCTTTGCATAACAAATATCTCTTGTCAAAATGGTAAAGGCTGCAAAAACCTGAATATAATTACAATTGTGCTTTTCAGTAAAACTTTCGGAGTATATTAAAACTGTTACTTTTCCCGAGTAATTCTAATGAATGAACTATTCTATCCAAAAAATGTCCTCCAGCTCACGGCAACGCAGCTCATTAAGGCTCACAGTTGCATTACCATCGTTCACTCGCAATGAGGAAATAACAAGATAAATTGAGTTGTGATTGCTCACATTTGAAGTCAAATCACACACTAAAACCGAAGGAAGAAAATCTGTAAAATCCAGTCCATCCAACTTGTGGCACAGAGGCCATTTGGCTTGTTTTTTTTTTTTGCCTTTAAGCACATTGTGGAAAAGCCAGGAACATGGTCAGTTTTGAAAATCCACAAGCTTGTAGATTCCATATGACTCACAGCTCAACTCCCAAAAAATGGAACCTAGCACTAAACCCAACATCGCTGCCACTTGTGAATATTTCAAAAGATATTTTTTGAATTTTCCCTAATTTTAAGAGTTATTTAGTTATTTGTAGTCATTGACTTTACATCTTAATCTTAATTTTAGCATGAGTAATTATATTTGCTCTGCTCTGGTTTAAAAATGTTAAAATTGAAAACATAATGATTCAAATAAGATATTTTGGTTTTCCCCACATAGAAAATTGTGTTTAAAGGTTCTGCAACATTGTATTTGTTCATATTCTAATAATATATATATTAGCCTACGCTGCACATATGTATGTGTTCATATTCTGATAATATAATGGATATATGATTACTTTAATTGGATATTAATCATTTATTGAAAGCTAAACTCCTGTCTTGCTTATTTTTGTGATGACATTTGTAAAGTTTTGTAATCAATCAGAAATATCAAGCAGCTAAAATGTGCCGCATTTTGACAAGTGTGGAGACAGTGTTTTGCATTTTTCCCATCATGCATTGTAATGCATTTAAATGGGTTTAATTTAGATTTTTTTCTTTACAATAGCCACGAAGCTTAGTGAGCGGACCAGTTAGTAATGTAATCCGTTATTACGTTTGCGATGTAGCTCATAGCATGGCTTACTATATAGCCGGCTTTAACCTCTACTGTTTACAAGGCTTTGAAGCAGCAGCAGTGAAAGTATGAACATTATATATAATAGAAAAGCATTTTATATACACATAGTTACATCCAGGATTTAGCATTGATTGTGTAGAAGTTTAGCCTTAGCCAGAGTATCTTACCAGGGGGAGCTCCACAAACCACGTGAAACCCAGATTCCGATCTAACAAAGGTCTTAAGTCATTCACCTTCTATGCCACATCAAAATGGAATGCACTCCCAACAGGTGTAAAAGGAAGTGCATCTCTATCCTCCTTCAAAACCGCGTTAAAAGAACACCTCCAGGCAGCTACGACCCTAGCCTAACCCTCTCCCCCCATCACATCCTACCTGCCCGTATTGTAAATAATCAAAATGTACATTCTTGTTCTTATTCTTTATGAGCTCACTATGTTCAGTGCTCACTGTACATATCCTACCAAGTGAAACCAACACTGTTACAATGTCCATTTCTCAGATGATAAACTTGTAAGATGACCGAAATATGCTGAGAGCAAACATGAGTAGGGTTGTGGAGGGTGGGATGTGGAGGTAACCCACTCCACATACCATCCCCCGGATTGTAAATAATTCAATGTATATACTCTGATGATTAACTTGTATGATGACTGTATTATGCTGATAGTTTATATTTGTACCAATAATTTATTTGTCACACCGCAGTGAGGGATGTCTTGACTTGGTTTCTTCTGTCTTGTGAATTGCATGTTTTAGTTTGAAAAGTAACTGCTCCCATTTCAGATCACTTGCCCTTCCTTTTGTGTCATCAGTCTGACATCATCGCTGACTCCTGATTGTTTCCACCTGTTCGCCATTACCCTCATGTGTCTTATAAGCCCACGCCTCCCTTTGTTCTGTGCCAGATTGTCCGTGCCTCTCTAGCCTCCTTGTCCATGCCTTATCTCATCTTGTGTTTGTATACCTTGATCCTAAATTCCTTCGTTGCTATTTTAAGTTTTCTTTTTCTTCTCCTCAGCAGAGTGATTTTGTGTTATTTAGTTTTACAGCCGAAGTGGTGTGTTCTCAGTTTTCCCTACAGTGCTTTCCTTTCCTCAGTTTTTTGAGTGTCATTTTTTCGAGAAAGTGTAAAAGTTTCATAGCCATTGTTTCTTCCTCCTGTCGGAGCGTTTTTGGTTTAAAATAAATTTCATACAATATACGGTTTTCGGTTGTTCCCTTTTTTTGGAACCTTTTTCGCCGACTAGTTTAGTTGTTTTATATATTGAATTGCCCTGACTCTGGAGGTGAAAGGAAGTTTTCAAAATAAGCATGCTGAATTTCCTACTCTGCATCTGAGTCCTATCGTTTGACCAAGCCTGACATTAATGTGGACGCTAGAGATGCGCGGATAGGCAATTATATCATCTGCAACCGCATCACTAAAGTGGTCATCCAGCCGCAATCCACCCGAACCAACATTTCATCAAACCCACATCCGCCCGCCACCCGCCCGTTGTTATATATCTAATATAGACGATGCAAGGCATTAGTGAGGTTAGAAAGTGTAACTCCCTCCAAATAGCACAGACACAATGGCTTTCTTGAACTGATTTATTTGAAGGCTTCCTTTCCCTTCAAATTCACCGTGAAAACTGTAATAAATAAAGCACGTTACAAACGTAAAAATAATAACATGACCAGCATGTGGATCAAACATTTTACCATGTAAAATACCAACAAATGACAAATACCTCGTTGGCCATACCCGGAAGTAGCTTCCTTACATCCGTCGACAGACCAAACGAGACACTTCAAAATAAAAGTATGCCCACATACTGTTTCAAAGAGTGCTGCTCGTTTTTCGTACGTGGGTAACAACATTTAACTATTTATAAATGGTTGATTTCTATAGGCTAGTAAGGTAAAGTGTTGTACCTGACAAGTTTGGGCTACCTTGCTTCTGCAGCCTTCATCGGAGGTGTCACGTGATGTTAGTGTGACGTTGTCTGTGACGTGTTATATGGATTGTACCATCAAGAGTTGTCAGGTACAGCACTTTACCTACTAGCCTATATAAATCAACCATTTATAAATACACGTCAGTAGGCTAAATGAACCTCTTCAACATAACATTTAACTATGTATAATGTAGCGGCTGGCTACGGGGTGTTAGCCAATGACTTTGGCGGGGGGCGGGACTTCCGGTAGAGATAGGGAAGTGACGTTATCGACAGGAAGTGAGAATTCCAGTTATCCCGGGAAAAGCTTTAGAGAGCTGTTGTGTGGTTGTATTGCATCTTGTGCAATAAAGACAAGACAAACGAAGAAGTTTTATGAGCCTACATTCCTGGGATTATTACAATATATTTTTCCGAATTGGTTCAACCGCCACCCGCCCGAATCTATTTAAAATCTATTTTTTTGTCATGTCACCCGCCCGACCCGCGGTTTATCCGCGGACTCCGCGGTTGTGACCGCAAACCGCGCATCTCTAGTGGACGCCGACTTAAACAAGTTGAAAAACGTATTTGGGTGTTACCATTTAGTGGTCAATTGTACAAAATATGTACTGTACTGTGCAATCTACTAATTAAAGTTTCAGTCAATCAAGAAACAGAAATTTCCCCATGTTGTCCCCTCCGTCCTTGAGCGGACAACAAACCACAGTGTTACTAAATCATCTGGCATGTTGTGTTGTGGTGAAAGTCAAGTTAAAATTAAATGGCTGGTGGCGATTCCCGGTGTCCATATCACATACGGTTTTAGCAAAACAAAAACAACTACTGTACCAAATGTAGCTGCGGGGCGGGGAAAAAAGTCTAGTCAGCATGAGGAGGCTAAAACTAACCATATCTAAAAGCAGCCAAAAAGTATCTTAAACATATGTCTTGACAGCAAAATCCATGTTGACAAAGTGTTTTAAAAAGAGATATACAATTTTATAATGACCCTTTAACCTTTCACATTTGATGTAGTAGAATCCCATAAAGCTTGGACACTGCAATTGTCACTGAGCGGCAGAGAATAACATAACATGTGCTCTGAGCCTCCCGCTTGTCCATTTGTCATGCAAATGATCCCTAACTAATGGGTATTATTTTCCTGACAGAAGGGAGTCTAATTGTGTGTTCCTGATGCATGTTTGTTTCCTGGCTGCTTGTTTACCCTCGGCAGCTCTGCCTTTTCATAATATTGCAAATTATCGCATCAGACACACCGGCGCGAGTAAAAAACATCATTTGTCATTTACAGCATTGTTTTATTATGTAAGAGGCTTTGCAACACCGTTTTCAAATCTCTTTACAGACATTAAGCAAACGTCAGTCGCCCCAATTAAAAACCCACGAGTATCTTTGTCCACTTATACATTCACTGTGTAGAAACAGGCGAGTATGAGTTATGTAACTAATATTGTTCATCGGTCTTCATTTAATTAAATACATTCATCTGCCCTGTCTTTGTATTATTATTTGCAATAGATTATGACATAGGGTGGCAGAGGGGTTAGTGCGTCTGCCTCAAAATACAAAGGTTCTGAGTAGTCAGGGTTCGATCCTGGGCTCGGGATCTTTCTGTGTGGAGTTTGCATGTCCTCCCCGTGAATGCGTGGGTTCCCTCCGGGTACTCCGGCTTCCTCCCACTTCCAAAGACATGCACCTGGGGATAGGTTGATTGGCAACACTAAATTGGCCCTAGTGTGTGAATCTGAGTGTAAATGTTGTCTGTCTATCTGTGTTGGCCCTGCGATGAGGTGGCGACTTGTCCAGGGTGTTTTTTTGCAAAAAACAATTAACTCAGATGGTTTTCTGATGTGTTCTTGAGCCCATGTGGTGATGTCCTTTGGAAACTAATGTCGGTTTTTGATACAGGGCCGTCTGAGGGATTGAAGGTCACTGTCATTCAATGTTGGTTTCCGGCCATGCCGCTTACGTGGAGTGATATCTCCAGATTCTCTGAAACTTTTGATGGTATTATGGACCGTAGACGTTGAAATCCGTAAATTTCTTGCAATTGCACTTTGAGAAACATTCTTCTTAAACTGTTTGACTATTTGCTCACATAGTTTTGGTCAAATGATGGTGTACCTCGATCCATCCTTTCTTGTGAAAGACTGAGCATATTTTGGGAAGCTGTTTTTATACCCAATATTGGCACCCACCCGTTCCTAATTAGCCTGCACACCTGTGAGATGTTCCAAATAAGTGTTTGATGATCATTCCTCAACTGTATCAGTATTTATTGCCACCTTTTCCAACTTCTTTGTCAGGTGTTGCTGGCATGAAATTCTAAAGTTAATGATTATTTGCAAAACAAAAAAAAAATGTTTATCAGTTTGAACATCAAATATGTTGTCTTTGTGGAATATACAACTGAATTTGGGTTGGAAATTATTTCCAAATCATTGTATTCTGTTTATATTTACATCTAACACAAATTCCCAACTCATATGAAAAGGAGTTTGCAACTTAGATATTGGGTTTCAATATGTAAAAGCGCTTTAAACTAGGGCTGGGAGATATATTGATATAAAAGATATATCGCGAGTTTGCCTCTGTGCGATATAGAAAATGACTATATCGTAATATCCGAGTATACGTTCACAAGCAGTTGCTTTTAGCTGCGGGCGTGTAGCGTGTAGCGTCATATGCTCTCGCCGAGCAGAGAGGTAGCAGCATTGGTTAACGGTAGCTGAGAAAGGTCATGCAAGCGGAGCGTTGCGAGTGACATTACAAGAGAGAGGAAAGGTGTGCAAAACTGATCACAAATGGAGGAAGAACAATTAATGCCCCCAATAAACAGCAAGGGGTCCATCATCTGGCGGTGGTTTGGCTTCAAGCGGGAAGATATTCAGCAGACAACAACTTAATAATATTGAATCATGATTATTATTATCCACTAAGGATAATTCCTATATATATATATATATATATATATATATATATATATATATATATATATGTATATATATATATATATATATATATATATATATATATATATATATATATATCCATCCATCCTTTTTTCTACCGTTTATTCCCTTTGGGGTCGCGGGGGCCTCAGCTACAATCAAGCGGAAGGCGGCGTACACCCTAGACAAGTCGCCACCTCATCGCAGGGCCAATGCAGATAGACAGACAACATTCACACACTAAGGGCCAATTTAGGGTTGCCAATCAACCTATCCCCAGGTGCATATCTTTGGAAGTGGGAGGAAGCCGGAGTACCCGGAGGGAACCCACGCATTCACGGGGCGGACATGCAAACTCCACACATATTTATATATATATATATATATATATATATATATATATATATATATATACATGAGATCATGCAAACGTTTCATTTTAAAGTAAAGGAAAATTTGCCACAACAGTGTTTACCGTGCACAGACATTACAAGCTCATCTTGAATCCCACTTTTGACACCAAGTCGTTGTATGTACATGATTTTAAATTACATATACAGTATGAGGAAATATTATATCAAGAATAAAGATGGTTATACAAACTACATGAACAACTTTGCGCTCCATTACATTCTGTATTAGAGGTGATGGATCAGTGTCTCTTTTGCCGACTCCGTATTTCCAATGGATGCGTAATGGCTGACAAAACATGCCATCATAGAACGTCTCGACCATCTGCTGTCCACCAATTCACTGTTTCGCCTCCACCGTGCAGCGAAATAGCGCAGACTTTTACGAGATCTTGCAAGACCACATAGAAGGCGAGTTGTAGTAAAGCGAACCACAGTTTATTCTGTCCTACCCTAAGCACAGAAGCAAAGTCAGTCCAGTCATTCGAGATACATAACAGCTGCTGAACGTCAAGACCGCGGAACATCTCGAGCCTTGTCGTCCATTGATTGATTGATTGATGATTGATTGATACATTTATATTTCAAATATGCAAACAAAAAAACAGAGCAAGCATGATCCAATACAGTGCTATAGCGTTAACAGCCATTATAACAAAATGAAAACAATGGAGAATTAAAAAAAAAAAAAACGAAAATAAATGACCATTGGACTCTCTCCTTTTTTTTTTCTTCTTTTTTTTTTCTTACATATTTGAAAAGGAGTGAGAAGCAGTATACACTTAACTCCATCAATACAGACACTGTGATAACACTGACTTGATATGACTTGTGGAAATGACGACAATTTTGCCTTACAATCTTAGACTGACAACTTTTTTTTTTTTGAGGCAAGCAACAACACATCAGTAATCATCCCTGGCATGCGTACACACACTTCTCATACAACTCCCACTAACCACCCCCCTGCTTCCCTGGCCCCATTATAGCTGGTATCTGACACAAGCCCCATGCAGCTATCCAGAATATGCCTGTAATATGATTCTTTGATTTTGGGCCTCCAGAATCAGCATGTCTTCATCCGTTTGTGTCAACAAGGTGGCATTAAGTTTGAAAACATTTTGACTAGGTCACTCCATTTCCATTTTCGTTTCAAAAACGGGGTATTTTATTTTTAAAAGTACACCCGCTAACTTATTTTGTGATTGTGCATGACTTCCTGCCCAACACCAGCAGATTTAAAAAGGAACATTATCACAATTTCAAAAGTGTTAAAAACAATAAAAATCAGTTCCCAGTGGCTTTTTGTATTTTTTTAATTTCTAATTTTTATTTTACCGGTCCCGGAATATCCCTAAAAAAAGCTTTAAAGTGCCTTATTTTCGCTCTCTCGAAGCCACTGTTCATTTTCCTGTGATGTCATACAGTGCTGCCAATGTAAACAAACATTGGCGAATAGCACAGCAAGATATAGCGAAATTAGCTCGGGTTCAGATTCGGACTTCAGCGACTTAAGCGATTCAACAGATTACGCATGTATTGAAACGGATGGTTGGAGTATGAAAGTATTGAAGAAGAAACTGAAGCTATTGAGCGAATAGCTATTGACGCTATTCATAGCCATAACATGGCCGAATAGCTGCGTTAGCATCACCGGTAAAATGTGTGGACCAAACGATCAGGACTTTCGCATCTTGTGACACTGGAGCAACTTAAAGCCGTCGATTGGTAAGTGTTTTTTTCGCATTAAATGTGGGTGGAAGGAAACGTAATATAGTTTCAAATGTACATATAGCTATAGCCTAAATAGCATGTTAGCATCGATTAGCTGGCAGTCACGCCGCGACCAAATAAGCATGATTAGCACATAAGTCAACACCATCAACAAAACTCACCTTTGTGATTTCGTTGACTTTATCGTTGCAAATGCATCTCCAGGTTATCAATACATCTCTGTGCCATGTCTGTCATTGCCGGTAAAATGTGCAGACACTCTGGCACATTCAATTGGGTCTGGCAGCAGATTTTTTGCCACTTTCGCATCTTCGGGCCAGTGGTGCAACTTGAATCCCTCCATGTTAGTGTTGTTACACCCTCCGACAACACACCGACGAGGCATGATGTCTCCAAGGTTCCAAAAAATAGTCGAAAACACAGAAACTAACAGAGCTGAAACCCGGTGTTTGTAATGTGTTTGAGAAAATGAAAATGGCCGTATTCTTACCTAGGCAACGTCACATACTGACGTCATCGCTTCAAGAGGGCTAAACAGAAAGGCGTTTAATTCGCCAAAATTCACCCATTTAGAGTTCGGAAATCGGTTAAAAAAATATATGGTCTTTTTTCTGCAACATCAAGATGTATATTGACGCTTACATAGGTCTGGTGATAATGTTCCCCTTTAAGCAAAACTGATGTTCCACTGTTTTTTGCCGTCTTGCGATGGCTGGCCAATATATAGAAGCTCTGCGTATATTTAGTGCCATAGTCAGTGGAAGCTGACACATTGACGTGAATGGAAACAGAAAGAGTATGCGGCACAGTTCCGCTGCCGTTACGCATCCAGTGAAAATTTAGGTTGACACAGAACAACTCCTTAAAACAGGCTGCTGGGTTTCGCACATGGTATAAATTCTCGATGTATTATGACTGAAGTATGTTGCAGGCATATTAGGACAGCTCCACAGTGTTTTAATCTATAAACACTCTCCTTTCAAATGTGATCTTACATATGATTGGTATTGTGTGTTTATGTGGTAGCCACAAAAAGTAGCTTTATTCAGTCAATCCAATGATATTTAAAGTCAGAAGGAAAACACTCTCCGTCTTACTGGTGAATGGTCAGATGTCACACTGTTCCTTCTTTGACATGTTTTTTAAAGATGTATTTCAGCATAGCAGCTCCCCATTAAAGCATTCAGACCCCAGTGGTTGAGAAAATGTATGGTCCATGCGGTTCATTATTTTGCTGCGTGCATTCATTGAGCTCTCGCAAAGAGGAAAATATATTCTATTGATATAAGTTACGAGCCGTATTCCATAATGAAAAGAGTTGCCCCGAGAGAGAAACTATATCTTGGAGAGAAGGCAGAACATATTGCTTAAGAATTGATTGGTGACAGCCATAGAACAAATACAATAGACAAGGACAGTTTATAAGTATGACATTGAACAGCTGTCTTTGGAACACACCCCTTTGCGAGTCACGGTGACCCTAAAATCCAATTATAGTTATTGGAAGAAACATGTACGTTCCTTTGAGGTTGTAAGAATGGTAGTAAAAGGAACGTTTTGTAATGACACGTTCAGTACAGTAACTTACTGTATAAACTAGCAGTCCGACTTTATGGGGAAATCATTACGATGTACTATAACCTTAAACACGGAACACAGTCTGTGCTGGGACCTGGGACACCGGTTGACATAATTTTTAAATACAATATATATGTCAATATGTGTATATATGTGTATACATATATATATATATATATATATATATATATATATATATATATATATATATATATATATTATCCATTTTCTTCCGCCAATCCGAGGTCGGGTCGCGGGGGCAGCAGCCTAAGCAGAGAAGCCCAGACTTACCTCTCCCCAGCCACTTCGTCCAGTTACTCCTGGGGGATCCCGAGGCGCTCCCAGGCCAGCCGGGAACCATAGTCTTCCCAACGTGTCCTGGGTCTTCCCCGTGGCCTCCTGCCAGTCGGACGTGCCCTAAACACCTCCCGAGGCAGGCGTTTGGGTGGCATCCTGACCAGATGCCCGAAACACCTTATCTGGCTCCCTTCGATGTGGAAGAGCAGCGGCTTTACTCTGAGTTCCTCCCGGATGGCAGAGCTTCTCACCCTATCTCTAAGGGAGAGCCCCGCCACACGGCGGAGGAAACTCATTTCGGCCGCTTGTACCCGTGATCTTGTCCTTTCGGTCATAACCCAAAGCTCATGACCATAGGTGAGGATAGGGATGTAGATCGACAGGTAAATTGAGAGCTTATAAATATATACAAACCCTGTTTCCATATGAGTTTGGAAATTGTGTTTGATGTAAATATAAACAGAATACAATGATTTGCAAATGTTTTTCAACCCATATTCAGTTGAATATGCTACAAAGACAAGATATTTGATCTTAAAACTGATTAAAAAAAATATATTTTTGCTAATAATCATTAAATTTTGAATTTGATGCCAGCAAGACGTGACAAAGAAATTGGGCAAGTTGGCAATAAATACTGATAAAGTTGACAAATAATCATCAAACACTTATTTGGAACATCCCACAGGTGTGCAGGCTAATTGGGAACAGGTGCGTGCCATGATTGGGTATAAAAGCAGCTTCCATGAAATCCTAAGTAATTCACAAACAAGGATGGAGCGAGGGTCACCAATTTGTAACCAAATCGTCAAACAGTTTTAGAACAACATTTCTCAACAAGCTATTGCAATGAATTTAGGGATTCTACCATCTACGGTCTGTAAAATCATCAAAAGGTTTAGAGAATCTGGAGAAATCACTGCACGTAAGCGATGATATTATGGACCGTTGATCACTCAAGCGGTACTGCATCAAAAACAGACATCAGTGCGTAAACAATATGACCACATGGGCTCAGGAACACTTCATAAAATCATTGTCAGTAACTACAGTTGGTCGCTACATCTGTAAGCGCAAGTTAAAACTCTACTATGCAAAGTAAAACCCATTTATCAACAACACCAAGGAACACCGCTGGCTTCGCTGGGCCTGAGCTCAACTAAGATTGACTCATGCAAAGTGGAAAGGTGTTCTGTGGTCTGATGAGTCCACATTTTAAATTATATATGGAAACTGTGGACGTGGTGTCCTCCGGAACAGAGAGGAAAATAACCATCTGGATTGTTATAGGCACAAAGTTCAAAAGCCAGCATCTGTGATGGTATGGGGGTGTATTAGTGCCCAAGGCATGGGTAACTTACACATCTGTGAAGGCACCATTAATGCTGAAAAGTACATACAGGTTTTGGAGCAACATATGTTGTCATCCAAGCAGCGTTATCATGGACGTCCCTGCTTCTTTCAGCAAGACAATGGCAAGCCACGTGTTACAACAGCGTGGTTTCGTAGTAAAAGAGTGCGGGTACTTTCCTGGCCCGCCTGCAGTCCAGACCTGTCTCCCATCGAAAATGTGTGGCTCATTATGAAGCGTAAAATACGACAGCGGAGACCCCGGACTGTTGAGCGACTTAAGTTTGACATAAAACAGGAATGGGAAAGAATTCCACTTTCAAAGCTTCAACAATTAGTTTCCTCACTGACCAAACATTTATTGAGTGTTGTTAAAAGAAAAGGTGATGTAACACAGTGGTGAACATGCCCTTTAATAACTACTTTGGCACGTGTTGCAGCCATGAAATTCTAAGTTAATTATTATTTGCAAAAAAAAATAAAGTTTATGAGTTTGAACATCAAATATCTTGTATTTGTAGTGCATTCAACTGAATATGGGTTGAAAAGGATTTTCAAATCATTTTATTCCGTTTTTATTTACATCTAACACAATTTCCCAACTCATATGGAAACAGGGTTTGTATATAAATATATACACACACACACCTCGCGTCCCTGTCGTCGTCACGTCGTGTCATTGGTGGTTTACGAGCAGACGAGCATGTTCGGCAGTGCAGAGTCAAAGAGTACTAACAAGCAGACACAGTGTATAGACAGGAAAGGGAGAACAAATGTATTTTGGCTTAAAAACTAACAATAAATGTGAAGTTATATCACTGAAACCCTCATCGGAATAGGTAATTCAAGTCATGGTTAGCTAGCTAGCGGCTAAAGTACTGCCCAAGTCTGCAGTGTTTTAGCCACTTCTAAATCACCAATCCTAGTCTAAAAATGCTTCACAACACACTGTATATCACCCGCGTCAAAATATAAACAAATGCCATTGGTGGATCTACACCTGACATCCACTGTAATACCAAGTACAGTACCGTATCTAGTCGATACTATGATTTTTTGGCATCACATCATCTTCAGTTTTTTCAAAATGTATATTTGTCATGTCTGTGTAATCATGTTTTGTTTTTTGGACACTCAGTTCCTGTTTTTGCACTTCCTGGTCTATTTTATTACCATAGCAACTCATTAGTTTTCACCTGTCCTCATGTCTCGCACCTGTTTTAATTGATTATGTCACTGCTATTTAAGCGGTCTGTTTCTGTTCTTCGTTCTGGCAACATCACAGTCTATCACCATCTATCACTTTCGATACCTCGACTCATGTCATGCCATGTTTCACAGTTCCATGCCGAGTAAGTTTTGTTTATAGTACATTATTCATGCCATAGTGCAAGTTGTTGTTTGTTTTCATTAGTCAAGTTTGTACTCCGCCATTCTGCGCGCCTTTTGTTTGTTCCTGTTTTTTAGTTATAGTGTAAAAATAAATCATGTACTTACATTCACGTCTTGCCCGTGCCAACATTCCTTTGCCTTCTGGAAAAACAAACCCCAAAGTCCACTCTAATCGCTTTGCACCTCGGGAAAACCATCCACGTCCAAGTCCGAGTCCTGACAACATTATATTTATAAACTCAGGAAATATGTCCCTGGACACATTAGGACTTTGAGGATGACCAATATATGATATTGTAACTATTTGCTATCGGATTTATACCCAAATTTGTGGTATCATCCAAAACTAATGTAAAATATCAAACAACAGAAGAATAAGTGATTATTACTTTTTAACAGAAGTGTAGATAGAACATGTTAAAAGAGAAACTAACAGTAAAGTAGATTAATAATTAATTTTCTTCCAATTGTCCTTCATAATTTTGACAAAATAATGGAATGGAAAATGACACAATATGCAAAATGCAAAAGTCAGCAGACTAAATTAGGAGCCTTTGTTTGCTTACTTACTACTAAAAGACAAGTTGTCTTGAATGTTCACAATTTTATTTAAGGACACACTTGCAATAAGAAACATATGTTTGATGTAACATAAAATGTGTTTTGTTAAAATAAAGCCAATAATGCTATTTTTTTTGGTCCCCTTTATTTAGAAAAGTATCTAAATAATTTTGGAACCGGTACAGGTACCAAAATGCTAATATATATATATATATATATATGTGTGTGTGTGTGTGTATACAGTATATATATTTTAGACAGTTTATTTTAAACATTTATTTGTTGTACATAGTATACTTGTTGCTTTATTGTGTTAACAAGCTCGGTTTGTTCATGCCCATCTCCAGAAGAGATTGTGGTCTGTGGCCTAATTGCCATTTGTTAATGTTTACAAAGGATTTAAGCACCGGTGTTCAACTCTACCAATTTGATTAAGAATCTGACCCAGAAAATAATTGTGCATCAAGACATTTTGGAATAAAACTTTTCTATTTATCCTATAAATGGGATTTATCTCTTTTGCCTATGAAGTACTGTAAAACAACCCACCAACTACGCTCTATTTGCCTCCTGTGACCTGCATATTAACCAAGCTATACTAACATTGGTATTGTAAGGGCAGCTTTAAGGGACTACTTTTTGGCGTAGTGACATATTGCCTTGTTCAAACTGCTCCGCCGACCCCTTGCGAGTAGCCAGCGACTAGCTCAGTGGTTCTCAAACTTTTTTTGTCATCCCCCACTTTGGAAAAGGAGGAGTTTTCAAGCCCCACCTGCCCCCATCGCCTCAACAGAACGCTAATGCCAAGCTTAACATTTTCAAATGTATTGAACATCAGGTAACATTCAAGTTGTATACATTCAAACTCAATAACATAAAATAACATCAAGTTCAATAATAAATAAAATAACTACTCTGCCAGTTTTCTTTGAAATAAATCAAGTGGCTTATTGACGTGATTGGGGTGTGTGGTCTCAAAATGTCTCTTTAATTTGTTGGGTCTCATGCTGTCTGCTGCTAGCGGTTTTAGACACAGAACACACAGGGGTCTCTCCTCTGCCCCCACGACTGTTGCCGTGAATGTAAGAGCAAGATACCCTTCATCATATTTTTTTTTCGGTTGGCTTTTTGGTTGACTAAGCCCGTCAGATTTTTGTTTCTCTGCAGGCGCTGGCTCTGGCTCGACGACCTTTTAGGTGCGAGTCACAAATGTATCCATTTTGTGTAATTGTGGTCCACACATTAGCCTGCTACCCATCCGCGTGAAAGAATGTTCCGCTTAGCCTTGCCCCCATTAGTTACTGTTGCTATGTCTGTCAAACTTTCGCTCCTACCTAGAAATTTTAAGCCTAGAGGAAAAATAAGTAATTTACATTTATTTATATGGCGGATTTCACAGACAGAATCACAGTGATTTACAGTGTGTATAGAAAATGAAAGCATAGTAAAAAAAAAAATCTAAGAATATAATAAAAAAAATTTAAGTGAAATTTCCTCCCGTTCCTCGTGCCCCACCTGTCATATCTCTATTCCCCACCAGAGGGGCCCGCCCCACACTTTGAGAAACGCTGGACTAGCTTGAGCTGCCAATGATGTCAGTTGTGACCCACCATAAAAAAAGGAAGAAGTAGCCTTTTGCTGAGTTAGGAAAAGTAAATGCTAGATTATTAAATCATGATTTTCAACTACATAGTAGAAGATTATAGCACCAAGCCGAGAAGTTGGTCAACTTTGAAAATCCAAACGTTACCAACTTGATACTGAATGGCTCTCAACAAATTAAATGCAACAAGAAAGATAACAACATTTTTTTCTGTGGAGTGAGGATAATTCTTAATTTACCAATTCAAGTGCTGAAAGATACCGCCATCCCAGCGAGACAGGCCGTTGTAAGTCGCTGTTTTCTGTTCTTATTTGAAACGTTTAGTAATAGTGCTACGTGATAAGGCTGCAAGGCTCTCATACAATATGCTAATAATAGTAGCAAACACGGAAAGTGCTCTCCATGTTGTTTTTGACGGAAGTAGGGTTTAATGCTATGCACCCTGTAAAATTATTACACCCATGACATCTTACATGTCATCATGAACGTGCCTGTTACTACATTACATACACACTTCACGCAGGTTTATAAAACTGAGTTGAAGGATTCTAGAGGGCTATATAGATAGTATATCGGGCTTTAGAGGTGAAACATATCATATACACATTGACCTGCATTGTTAGCCTCCTCGTACAAGCGTCTATTTATACATTTTCGACTGCTTGTCCCGTTTGGGGTCGCTGGAGCCTATCTGAGCTGCAGTCAGGCGGAAGGTGTTTACACTCTAGACGAGTCGTCACCTCATCGCAGGGCCAACACCGATAGACAGACAACATTCACACTCACATTCACACACTAGGGCCAATTTAGTGTTGCCAATCAACCTATCCCCAGGTGCATGTCTTTGGAGGCGGGAGAAAGCCGGACTACCAGGAGGGAACCCACGCAGTCACGGGGTGAACATGCAAACTCCACACAGAAAGATCCCGAGCCCGGGATTGAACGAAGGACAACTCAGGACCTTCGTATTGTGAGGCACATGCAGTAACCCCTGTTCCACCGTCTAAGCAATGTTTCACTATTTGGAAAGGACAGAAACAGGAAAGGCATGTGTTCTTGTGTCATATAAGGATTTTGGATGACGGACAGATTCACAAAATTATCAATCAAACAATCAATCAATCAAAGTTTATTTAGCCCTAAATCACAAGTGTCTCAAAGGGCTGCACAAGCCCCAATGACATCCTCGGCTCAAATCCAAAATCAGGGCAAGAAAAAACTTAACCCAATGGGATACAATGAGAAACCTTAAAGGGGACTGCAGACCGGGCGACTGGTTCAATGGACGTCAAGGGAATCTCATTACTGGTGTGAGAACCCAGACCATAGTGGGGCAAGCACGCGATCATCTGGAATAGAGACAAGTCAGGAGCGCGGAGACGTCCCCAAAAGATGCACAGATGAGTGGTCCACCCCGGGTTCCGACTTTGAACAGCTAGCGCTTCTTCTGTGGTCACTTAAAAACCATAATTATTCAATGATTATGACATTTCAAGTCAAGGTGTTAGTATTTAGTGGGTATGGGATCAATACCAAAATTCCAGGTATCACCCAACCCTAGTGAGCATCTTCTGCAGTGGGTATTTGTTTTTGGTCTATTTCTTTTGTTAGCGTTAGACATTTTGTCAGAAAAAAATAAATACTGTCATGCAAAACACGTATGTATACTTCAGAGATCTGGAGATTGAATGATACATCCACTCATCTCATTTCAGCCCAAATATACATTGAGGAAACAAATCAATTTGCATGCGTGTTCAGGACTAGCCTTATTGTGCGGCTCAGATGCATCTTTCTGAGCAATTGATAGCAAATCACAGTAAGCTGCATATATACATCAGCCAAGAGAAATGAAAGAGCCCTCCTGTGCTGTAAGCCGAGGGTTGGCTCCAAAAATGCGGAATGAAAAGCCAAGTGCTCACTCCAAACCATCTCTCCAAGCTCCTAGGATCCTTGAGGATGAAATCTGAGCACCGGTAAATTTGAGCCAGCAAGGCAAACCTTCTCCCACGTCTCTCTCTCTCTTTCTCTCTCTCTCTCTCTCCCTCTCTCTCTCTCTCTCTCTCTCTCTCTCTCCCTCTCTCTTTCTCTCTCTCTCTCTCTCTCTCTAGCTATGTGTTTGAAGGTAAATAGGTATCCGTCAGGTCCAATGTACTAACATCTAAATGGGTCATTCCATGCTAAGAGATTCAGTGTAGATGGAAGCAGCAGATTAATCACATAGACACACAACTCCCAGTTGGCCGTCCCTAGTTTCTCTGACATATGTGATTTGAATACTGGATGCTTCTTCAATTGCATGTCGTGGCGATCCTCATAATGAATCATTCTGTCCTTAATAATGACGATAACAGTGTTGTTTGCAATAGGGCAGGTTTTAATGAAACTAAAAAGAACATTTAATACTGAGGGGTGTCTGTATCCAATTGGCTGAAACTTTTATTCGTATATTGCACAAAACAGTACATATTCCGTATAATTGACCACTAAATGGTAAGAGCTGAATACGTTTTTCAACTTGTTTAAGTCGGGGTCCACGTTAGTCAATGGTACAAATACAGTGGGGCAAAAAAATATTTTAGTCAGCCACCGATTGTGCAAGTTCTCCCACTTAAAATGATGACAGAGGTCTGTAATTTTCATCATAGGTACACTTCAACTGCGAAAGACAGAATGTGGGAAAAAAAAATCCAGGAATTCACATTGTAGGAATTTTAAAGAATTTATTTGTAAATTATGGTGGAAAATAAGTATTTGGTCAACCATTCAAAGCCCTCACTGATGGAAAGAGGTTTTGTCTCAAAATCTCACGATACATGGCCCCATTCATTCTTTCCTTTACACAGATCAATCGTCCTGTCCCCTTCAGAAAAACAGCTCCAAAGCATGATGTTTCCACCCCCATGCTTCAGAGTAGTTATGGTGTTCTTGGGATGCAACTCAGTATTCATCTTCCTCCAAACATGACGAGTTGAGTTTATACCAAAAAGTTCTATTTTGGTTTCATCTGACCACATGACATTCTCCCAATCCTCTGCTGTATCATCCATGTATCCATTTTGGTATAAACTCAACTCGTCGTGTTTGGAGGAAGAAGAATACTGAGTTGCATCCCAAGAACACCATACCTACTATGAAGCATGGGGGTGGAAACATCATGCTTTGGGGCTGTTTTTCTGCTAAGGGGACAGGACGATTGATCCGTGTTAAGGAAAGAATGAATGTAATTCTGTTTGGCTCTGCACCGGAGCCAAACAGCAGGACAGGTGTAACAACTACATTATTACCTGTTACTCTTTAAACTCCTTGTCCAGAACTGAATGCTTATCGTTTAAATGTTTACCTAAATCTTAAGCAAAGGTGCTTATACTAATCGCCACATTCAGCGAGGCGTGTTTTGAAGCAACAATTGAATCATCTCCCTTCCTTGTTTAAAGTGTCGCCTTTACGTTCGTTTTGAAGCCCAAATACCTCCATATTGCACTTCACGCACTCCCTATATTAACCAGTAGAAGTGTCGTTTTTTTGCCATTCTTCTCCACCATGATGTTATTGCAGACTTTGTGTGTGCGTTTTGACACAGTCAACATCATGCGTCTCGGCTCTGTCACCTCCACACAGCAGCATTCAGATGAAACAACGGTACTGGTACTTTTCAAGGGCAGTGTAGTACAGGTTTCAATCAATTAGCATCGCAGTACTTTACTAGTACCGCTATACCGAACGACCCTAATAAATAAATATATATATATATATATATATATATATATATATATATATATATATATATATATATATGTATATATATATATATATATATACAATAATAAAAGTATGATTCATGCTGATCATGTACGATCAATATCGATATCCATCAATACTTAAGATTGCGATATCAGTATTGTCAGGTCTGTATTATGTTTTTTATTCTCAATGTAAGACTCCTTCGGTTCTTGTTTTTTGTGCACCCTTGTTTGTTTTAGTTACCATGGTTACTTATTATTTTCACCTATTTATGATTAGTGTTCACCCGCTCACCTGCTGCCTGAGCACTAATCAGGGACATTATTTAAACCTGCCTTGCCCTCCATTGAGGGCTGGAGTATTCTGTCACATGGTGTTGGTGACGAATCCCAAGATGCATAGATGACAGGCTTGGAAAATTAAAACATGGTTTTAATGTTCAAAAACAAGGCAAGGAAATTACAAACCAGAAACCAGCAAACAGGGACAGGAGTCGGGATCCAGGGAACATAATACAGACCACCGATCTGACAAGTATGGCATCTAAAGTGAAAAAAGCTGTTTCAAGACACCAATTACTATTAGAAAGCAGCACTAACAAAATTAAAAAAAAAATACAACTTTGTTCTAACACAGTGGTTTTCTAAATTTTTTCACCAAGTAAAAAACGTGGTTCTCCATAATGACCAACATTAAAATTCAGTAGCGTAGTAGGCCTAAGTATTCATTAAAAACAAGACCGAGGTTGTATTTAACAAGTATATTTAATATTTGCGGCCACTGTATCATTACACACAGTTTGAAGAGTAACACTGTGTTTCAATATTTGATTAAGTGGTTCTAGATGTAGCCTGTGTACCACGGTTAGAGAATCACTGTTCAAGCATGTATCATTCTTGAAATACCTGTGAACAAAGTCAGTCCAGTTTATCATCTACTCTTCAGTTTCTTAACCTAATTTGTACCTATCATGTCTCTGTACTGCTTTAATTAATGGAAACAATGTTTCCTCAGTCCATCACAATAATATAATTCAAGGTAGACAGGACACTGGGGAGTGTCCACAATTAAACATAAATTACAGCCCCTTATCAAAAAGATAAACACTGCTCCCTAATAGATTTAATACTCTCAAAATTATAATCCTCCTCATGAATGGGGAGATTTATTGCAGGACTGTCGAATTATCTTGCACTCTAATTATCTTGGGATCATTGAATGAGTTAACAACTGTGGTTTTCAGCGAAGTAACTCAACGTTATATTTCCTTGTTATTTTATTTGATGTATTCTCATTAACCGCACGGCTTCGTATGACGAACACTGTCATGCATTCTGTAATGCTCTTGGATAAACCTATTCAGACACACATTGTACATTCCAGGGCTGTATGGACATAAATACATAAATAAATCATAATCAGCTTTCATTAATATTGATGTGAATACAGGATACTGATGTATTTGAAACACTTCTCAATAGGATGCAGTGCAATACGACACTACTTGATTGATGAATATTTCTCTGGCAATGTCTGTCAAAGCTAAGCATCGTGAACTTTGTACACAAATACTTTTTAGTATGTCTCTTTTTAATTACGTTTGACCACAAACAAGTGTGTCGTGCTGGAACTGTGGTTGTTTGTGCTTCCTCGATGCAAGGATGATGTGGGACGAGTCACGCGTGAATGTAAGTACATTTTATTTATTACTAAATACAAAAAGGCAAAACAAAGAACGCGCTCGGTGGCGGCTAATAATATTTACTAAAACTAACAAAAACAGCACAATGGCATGGCTATCTATAAATAAACAAAAGATGCTAACAAAGATACTCTATAAACCAAAAACTTGCACTTAGGCGAAAAAAATACACGGATCTTACGTGGCGTGGTCCAAAGATTTAGCAGCGTGGCAAGGCGTGAAGGTTTGTACGAGAAATGCAGGCATGAGGCAGAATGCAAAAATCCCAGAACGATAAACAGAAAGCAACTGACATAAATAGTGGCCGTGGTAACTAGAAACAGGTGTGAGAGGCTGATGAATGTGAATGATTGATGGGTTCCCACTTCTCTGTGAGCGCTTTGAGTATCTAACAATAGAAAAGCGCGATATAAATCTAATCCATTATTATTATTATTATGATCGGTGCGTGACTAGGGGAAACAGGTGGAAACTATTGGGTAGCTATGGTAACAAAAACAAACCAGGAAGTGAAAAAACGGAACAAGAGTCCAGAAAACAAAACAAAACATGATCAAACATAAAACCAGATTTACAGGCGTGACAAAGTGTAAGTAAAATACATCTGAAATGACCAATCATATCAACAACAAATATTTAAAAATTTGTGTCAAAGTACTGTAGTTCTCATTGTGATGAAAGTTAGGAACTGAACTTCGAGTATGTACCTATTACCGTACTTTTTTGTTTTTACATTGCAGAAGAGTGCTTTAGTTTATTGTTTGCACACTCTGCTACTGACCTATGAAATAAGGTTGTGAGCTCTGACATGGTTGCTATGGCAGCGGACGGTAGAAGGAGATGCCTAAATAACCGACAAAGATATTTGCCCTGGAGTGGCTATGACGCCAATACAACAAGAAAATAAAATAAGGCATACTCTCAACATATTTAATGCAGTGTTATGTAGCCAAGTATTTTTTCCACTGTCAGAAGATATACTTGTGCACCATTACCATCCAGCCATTCATCCATTTTCTACGGCTTATCCCGCTTTGGGTTGCAAAGGGTGTTGGAGCCTATCACAGCTGCACTTGGGAAGAAAGCAAGTTAACCAGGCATCCATTCACACGCACACACACACACACACACACACACACACACACACACACACACGCGCATACTTCCTTATGTCCATAAGTAAGTGCACGCATACTTCATTATGTCCATTTGGTGTGAGCGGATCAAAATCCCCAATTTGGACATAAATAAGTACACACACACACACACGCACGCACGCACACACACACGCATACTTCCTTATGTGAATAAGTAAGTGCACGCATACTTCATTATGTCCATTTGGTGTGAGCGGATGAAAATCCCCAATTTGGACATAAATAAGTACACACACACACACACACACACACACACACGCATACTTCCTTATGTCCATAAGTAAGTGCACGCATAATTCATTATGTCCATTTGGTGTGAGCGGATGAAAATCCCCAATTTGGACATAAATAAGTACACTCACACACACACACACACACACACACACACGCACACACACACACACACACACACACACACACACACACACACAACACACACACACACACAAACACACACACACACACACACACTTGTATTTGTTACCTTCTTGAGACCTCCGAAAAATGCTTATGTCTTTAGGACCACCCTTTCTAGACATATAAAGATTTGTATTTACAACATTAATAATGTATACATACTATGTAAATATAAAATAGGTAAGCTTTTAGTTATTTTTTATTTCATTTTTTTTTATTGTTTTTGGCGCAGTGGGAGAGTGGCCGTGCGCAACCCGAGGGTCACTGGTTCAAATCCCACCTAGAACCAACCTCGTCACGTTCGTTGTGTCCTGAGCAAGACACTTCACCCTTGCTCCTGATGGGTGCTGGTTGGCGCCTTGCATGGCAGCTCCCTCCATCAGTGTGTGAATGTGTGTGTGAATGGGTAAATATGGAAGTAGTGTCAAAGCGCTTTGAGTACCTTGAAGGTAGAAAAGCGCTATACAAGTACAACCCATTTATTTATTTATCATTTAATCTTCATTATTTACTTCAAGTTATTACAGTATGTCTCTGTATTGATATTTATTTTAATAATTTTGGCCAAAGGGGGCACATTTAAATTTCTTCCACACACTTATTACATACGTTGGCCAGAGGGGGAGCATTTTTAAAACTGACACACGGTCAATTTGAAACATTTCTCTTTTTTGAAACCACCCTAATTTTGATTGATTTCACCACCAGGGGTGAAAATGAGATCTCTATTTTTTTTTTTTTTTTTTGTAATGTGCTTAAGGCCGATGACAAAGGAGTCACAGTTATTTGTTCATCCTATGGTAACATATGGGCAGTACGGTGGTATAGGGGTTAGTGCATGTGCCTCACAATACGAAGGTCCTGAGTAGTCCTGGGTTCAATCCCGGGCTCGGGATCTTTCTGTGTGGAGTTTGCATGTCCTCTCCGTGACTGCGCGGGTTCCCTCCGGGTAGTCCGGCTTCCTCCCACCTCCAAAGACATTCACCTCGGGATAGGTTGATTGGCAACACTAAATTGGCCCTAGTGTGTGAATGTTGTCTATCTGTGTTGGCCCTGCGATGAGGTGGCGACTCGTTCAGGGTGTACAACGCCTTCCGCCCGAATGCAGCTTATATAGGCTCCAGCACCCCCCCAAACACCAAAAGGGACAAGCTGTAGAAAATGGATGGATGGATGGTCACATATGGGACGCGGGTTGTCTTACGTCAGCACCAGAAGTCGTAAAATCCGCTGTTTACCTGACGAGTTTTTTCGGGGATGATTAGGGAATTCCTTCTTCAGCTACCGTCTTGTTTTATCATACATTGCTGCCTTTGCAACTTTCAATGTTTACTTTACTTTAACTTTAAATTCTGACTCTGGATCAATGTTCACGGATTCTAGTGTGTGGCTCTCTATTAGATGCAATGGTTTTCCGTATTGGGGCCATGATTTGGGTGTCTAAGTTGTTCACTGGTCCTCATATGGAAGGTACTTTTTCTTGTTGATATCTCAAGAAGGGTAGAAAAACAAGAACACACACACACAAGAATTATCACCTATCTGTCTACCTCTGTCCCAGAATATAGTGTATTTGCTTTCACTTTTGACCTTGACCACTGTGCATTTACTGGATGTGCAGTGCAGAACGGTCTTCAGCATGAGAGTGCAGCCATTCTGCGTTCTGATTTGTGAGCTTTTTTTTATTTCCTTTCTGCATGCATGTAGCCTTTCTTGATTCACACCAACACAAGAATATGCTCCTATGGGAGATTTGATTGCTGTGTTGATTATGCGGCATAACATACTCATATAAATGTTACCCTAAAAGAATGCATATGAGCTTTTACATTCTTGCCATTAAACAGGCTAGAACTGTAAACAGGGCCCTAGGATTTCTGTGTGAAATTGCTGGATTGACCCATATTAAAACATAATCTACTATTAAAAGCAGTAAACTGATATGTGACTGAAATGTGCACGTGTTCTACAAACTCTAAACTGCTCCCGTCAAAAATAACTTTTTGTGCAAGTATGCAAAAAAATGACAAAACTTATTTCATATTCTGAAGAGCAGACTAGTTCGCAAATTATTTTTGTGTCAGTTGTTTTTTTTTTTTTTGTATGCTTTTTTTTTTACAAATCTAATGACGACGAGTCGTCCAAAAGCGGAGTTACACACACAGAAAACCACTGTGGTAATGCCAATGTGAGCCAGTTGTCTGTTGTTGTTAAAGATAACTTCTTGACTGATACTATAGTTTACTTCAGCCACAAACTAATGCATCTTTGTGTGTGCTTATTTTTTACCTGAAAGCGTGTAAACTTAAAGCATGCATTATTTCTGTGGATATACAACTAATGGCTATTTTGGTCGTCCATTGCAGCCATTATTATTTTGATTATTCGATTAGTGAAACAACAATTTCTAATGATTTGTTTGACACGTTTGTGTCACACCCAGGAAATCATATTTTGTTTTGGTCATGCTATGTTTTGTTTTTTGGACACTTGTTTCCTGTTTTGCACTTCCTTTTTTGTTTTTGTTTCCATATTAACTCATTAGTTTCCACCTTGTCTCCAAGTCACGCCCCGGTCCTCAGGGCACACACCTGCCGGTTAATTAGCACTGCTAGTATTTAAGCCACCGTTGCCTGATAGTCAGTCTGGCAACTTTACCTACTGACATCCCTACACATCCTGTATTCATCTGCTTCCTGCCTTGCTATGATGTTCGTTTTTGTCCACGCCACGTAAGTTGTGTATTTATGCCTCAGTGCAAGTTTTGATTTTTCATGCCACCGTGCAAGTGTTTTTGTTTCATGTTTGTATTTTGTAGCCTAGTATTCGTACCTCCTTTTGAGCGCTTTTTGTTTGCCTTTTTTTAGTTTTGTTGGAAAATAAATAAAAATGTACCTTCATTGGCGCCTGGCTCGTGCAATCATCCTTTGCATCGAGGAAACAATCCAAGTCCAAGTCCATGTTTGACAGTTTGAGTTTAACGTCAAGTCCGCGACTTAACTTTAATTCATTTTTAAAACGCATCATCATAAATTCAGTTTTGACAAAATCCATCCATCCATTTTCTACCGCTTATTCCCTTTCGGGGTCGCGGGGGGCGCTGGCGCCTATCTCAGCTACAATCGGGCGGAAGGCGGGGTACACCCTGGTGCCAATCAACTTATCCCCAGGTGCATGTCTTTGGAGGTGGGAGGAAGCATGGCATAATATTTGGACCATAGGCTGCACCGGATTATAAAGTGCACTGCCGATTAGAGGATCTATTTTCAAACAAAGGGCGCACCGGATTAAAAGGCGCATTAAAGGGGTCATTTTATGAATTTTTTTTTCAAAAATGTAAACACCTTGTGGTCTACATAACATGTAATGGTGCTTCTTCTGTTAAAATGTTGCATGGATTATGTTTTACAGACCATCTTCAAGTCACTTTGTGACAGTCTCTTATGGATGCACAATTTTGTGGGCGTTCCTATTTACCTGACTCCGTTTCGACAGCATCGTCTCCCAATCATCTTTGACGTACCGGTAGTTTTTAGCGTTTCCATAGCGAGTCTACTGACAGATAAGTTAGAACTGTACGGGAATCAAATAGGTGTCAAAAGATGGAGCTAACTGTTTTAATGACATTCAGACTTTACTTAAATCAATAACGGAGCACTCCCGTAGCGATGCCACTGACAGATATAAGTTAGAACTGTAAGCTACTTTATACACTGAACTTAAATTTATACACAACTGTGGAAGTTGAGTCCTCGCAAGTGCTGTTGATCACACACTTTCAAGGTTTATGAACCATCAATGTATATTTGCTGACTTGACTTTTCAATCTGTCGTCTTTCTCTCCAACTCTCGAAACCTTCTCTGCTCCCGGCCGCTTACTGTTCACCAGTATCCCAAAGCCACTAAAAAGAAAACTGCAAACTTCCCAAAACAAGCTGGAAAGACTCCTGCTCAACCTCCCATACAGGACTCGCCTAACTCAAGCCCACTTTACCAAATTGGGATGGCTTAAAGTTGAGGAAAGAGTACACCCAATTGCAATGTGCTTGGTATTCAAAATAATCAGATAAACTGTCCCCAAGTACCTGTCGAACTATTTCACCAACATAAGTGATGCTCACAGGTACTACACAAGAGGGAGTTCCTCAGACCCCCCCCCCACCCCCCAAATTCAAGACTTTGCAAAAATGCATTTTACTATTTTGCCACGACACAGTGGAATGCACTACCAACACACCTTAAAATTCGAACTTCCCTACTAAATTTCAAAACTGCCATAAAATAATGGCTCAGCTCAACCTCTACCTGATCTGAACCAAAATTGATCCCCAACAGATTTCCGAAGCATCAAGCAGGTTTATATGTGGTTATTGTATATATATATTTTCTCATTCTGTTTTGCACACTCTTGGACTCAACATGTGCATAGTCATGTACATAGTGTCATGTACATAATGTATATACCCCCTCCCGACCTCATTTTTTGTATATATTGTTTTTCAAATCACCTGACATGTATACTTTGTATATGTACATAATTGTATATACATGTTACATGTTATACATCTTTTATTATTGAATGTATCAAATGTGATGAATATTTAATGGACCACAATGGAAACAAGCTTTTTGGCTTTTTGTGCCATCCATTTGCATTTTTAAATCATTACATGGATTAAATTATTTAAGATGTCAATAACATTCTCAATCAATCATTCAAGCCGAGGTTGGATTTTGTGCTCGGAAAGTCAGATAATCCTCAAAGATTGCTGGTTTGAGTGTAAACAAAACAAGCACCTGTAATAGCCATTATTAGCCTTTCTGACTAGTTGCACTAAATCAGTCATACACAATGTATTGTTGGATGTTTGTGTTGTATATAGCAAATAATACTGTAGCGATAATAAAATATTTTAATGTGGCATGTGTTCTACATCGCTAGCAATGGTGTCTTTGTGTTTCCTCTTTATCCACTGTGTTTGAAGGTTGCAGAAAGAGTGCATATTTGTCCAGAATTTGTTTATATTCCGATAAGGCAAGCACAGTAATAGCCTACGTGGATTTCTGATTTTGTAATTTGACCGCTCATAGCTCAGCTGTGACGTCATTCTCTTCTCCGACATCCAACATCCGAGGCAAATGGTACGCCCTAAAAGTCAAGCTCTCGACCAGAGGTGGATCAGCTCTCTCGCTTAAATTCGTTCTCCACCCTTGGTTGTTGACCTCTAAAATTCAAATGAATAGTGTTTGAGGCTTTTTTAAGAAAAACAAACAGTTTTCTGTGTGTTTTGCAGAAGGCATGACTTGTTTAGCCAGTCTTAAACAAGTCTGATGGGCTGATAAGAGAGTATAAGCATCGTATTCAGTTGTTACTGCATACTGAATCATCTGCATCTAACTGTAGGTCTACACTTTTACAAATAACACGAAAATCATTAATGTACATGGAAAATAATATGGGGCCCAAAATGGATTATTTAAGTACACCAAAAGGGAAAATCTAAAAGGGTGTACCCCGCCTACCGCCCGAATGCAGCTGAGATAGGCGCCAAAAGGGACAAGCGTTAGGAAAATGGATGGATGGAAGATGATTTTTACCCTATTGACCACAGTGCATTGTTCTATTGGATACATATGATTCCATCTATTTTGAAGCATTGGTGGAAAACATTTAAAACAATAATTTTGATTGAATCTTTAATAGCACAGAAACAAAAACAGCACAAACAACCATTTCAACAGTAACAACAGTAAAAACGTAGCACAAACATTTGGGACAAGTTCAGGGAGTTTTTGACATTTAGGGGGCTGGTTGCGAATCATAAAACGTTAATTTAAAAACTATAACATATAGGCCAAACATTTTGCAGCACAAATGTAGCACAAGTAGCAGCCTTTTTATGAATAGTAACATGTTTATTACACGTAAAGTACTTACAACCCATTAAATGTTATTAACTTAGAAACTATAATATTAAGACCATAATCATTTGCAGCACAAATAAATCTGACTGTTTTGACTTAATTTGGACTTAAATTGGAAAATGTGGGGACAAGCTGACTTTTAATTGACATATAAATGTATCTTTAATAACTCAGAGACAAAAATAGCACAAACAACAAATTGAAAGCGCGAACAGACACACACATAGCACAAACGATTGGGACTAGTTTGGAGAGGTTTTGACAACGTGGGGGGAGGGTTATGAATTATAAAACATTAATACCTTCAAAACTAACAATTAGGCAAACACTTTTTTAAGCAAAACAATTAAACAAGTCTGGGGATATGTTTACATAGTTGGGGACTGTTAGTGAAAAATAACATTTTAATTACATGTTAATAACATAAAAACCGTAAAACGTTCGTAACTTAAACTATAATAGTTAGACAAAATCATTTTGCAGCACAAACGAATGGGAGTATTTGGCTACCGTATTTTTTGTACCATAACACACACTTAAAATCTTCATTCTCAAAAATCGACAGTATGCCTTATTTAAATACTACAACAATTAGGCGAACAAGTTTTGAAACACAAAAATTAGACAAGTCTGGGGCTATTTTGACATAGTTGGGGACTGTTGATGAAAAATATCATTTTAATTATATGTTAATACAAAAACCACAAAATGTTCATAACTTAAATTATAATAGTTACCGTACTTTTCGAGAGTATAAGTCACTTCGGAGTATAAGTCGCACCTGCCAAAAATGCATAATAAAGAAGGAAAAACAATATATAAGTCGCACGGGAGTATAAGTCACATTTTTGGGGGACATTTATTTGACAAAACCCAACACCAAGAATAGACATTTGAAAGGCAATTTAAAATAAATAAAGAATAGTGAACAACAGGCTGAATAAGTGTACGTTATATGACGCATAAATAACCAACTGAGAAGGTGCCTGGTATGTTGACGTAACATATTATGGTAAGAGTCATTCAAATAACTATAACATATAGAACATGCTATACGATTACCAAAGAATCTGTCACTCCTAATTGATAAATCCGATGAAATCTTATAAGTCTAGTCCCTTACGTGAATGAGCTAAATAATATTATTTAATATTTTACGGTAATCTGTTTAATAATTTCACACATAAGTCGCTCCTGAGTATGTCGAACCCCTGGCCAAACTATGAAAAAAACTGCGACTTATAGTCCGAAAAATACAGTAGACAAAATCATTTTGCGGCACAAACAAATGGGGGTATTTGGCTACCGTATTTTTCGTACTATAACGCACACTTGTAATTTTTTAATTTTCTCAAAAATTGACAGTGCCCCTTATAACCCGATGTGCCTAATGTACAGAATAATTCTGGTTGTGCCTACTGACCTCAAAGCTTTTTTTTATTTAGTACATGGTGTAATAATGAGTGGAACCAGTAGATGGCAGTCACACATAATTAATATGTGTCGATTGCAAGAGGACAGCAGTAAACAACACCAAAACGTTAAATGTTCCATTGAGAAAGAGAACATTACACACGGCAATTAAATATCCCTCAAAATGTTTTAGTACAACTTTGGTAAGCTGTGAAGCCGCACCACTTGATGGATTGGCGCAGCATTATTATATTGTCGGACATACTCTTCAACATATGGTATTATTATGGTTTGTCTATAACAGGGGTCGGCAACCCGCGGCTCCGGAGCCGCATGCGGCTCTTTGCCCACTCTGATGTGGCTCGGCTGCATAATCGCCAAATTTCCGGATTTCTTGCCTCTCCCGGACATCACTCAGGGCTAACATTCTCAGATTTTCACTCGGACTACAATATTGAGAACGTGCCGTGATGTAAAAGTCATGGGCTGGGTGTCTAAAGCAAAAAAAACAAAACTCTTTATGCTGTGTTACTTCATTTTAAATTTCATAAGAGTTTTGTGGCTCCCATTGTCTTCTTTTTTTTGTGAAACGGGTCAAAATGGCTCTTTGTGTGGTAAAGGTTGCCGACCTCTGGTCTATAAGGTCCGCACAATGTCACCTATTAGCAGACATTTTATCTGGCGTTTTGTTTTGCAATATTGTGCAAAACCAACTTTTCTTACCCTCTGGTACCTGCTGATATGTATTTGGGATCTGCAAAAGTTTTAAACATGTGCACACTTCCGCCTTAGTCGATAAGGTTCTTCTTTTTCTTTCTTCTTGTTATGTGGCATTCATCCTCCGCTGTTGCCGTTTCTAATATAAAATAATGTAAAGTTCTAACTTATATCTTACTATGAAAGCACTTAAAACTACTGGTGTAGTGGGTTTACATAATTCACCAACGGAACTTTAGTTATTAGAGAGTTCCGGTCAGACAGTTTTTCCCGGTACACATTTCTGGCGTTGTTGCACTAGTGAGCCACAGATGAGGAGATGCTGCTCCGTTATTGATATGAGTAAAGTCTGAATGTCATTAGAACAGTAAGTTCCATCTTTTGACACTTCTTCCACTCCCGTGCTTGCATACTGAAGCGACTGTCAGAAAGCGACTTGAAGATGATCTGTAAAACATGATCCATGCAACTATTTGACCAAAGAACCATCATTACATGTTATGTAGACCACAAAGAAGTGTTTTACATTTAGAAAAATGTAAAATCATAATATGACCCCCTTTAACGCACGTATTAATCCGGTGTGCCTTTTGTATGAAAAAAGACCTGAATAGACGTGCTAATTCGCCGTCCGCTTTATAATCCGGGTGTGCTCTATTATACTGAACATATGGTAATTTGTACTTAATTTGAAGAAGGGTGACCTTTGACCGACCCATAAAAGTGTCCTTGATAACTCAGAACCAAAAAAAGCGCAAACAACCATTTCAACGGCACAGACCGTCATAAATCTAGGTTAAACAAAAAAGACGATTTCAAAAGTTTAGTAAGGTGTGGGTGGCCAATATTCACATTTTTCGACCGTGTCTGGGAAAAACATTTGTGGGTACGACAAAGCTATATATTTAAACAGTGTCCATGTTCAAAATATAAATTGATACTTTTGAAAAGTACGGGCGTGGTTTCGATTGGAATCCGGCAACGCCTCTAGAATTAAACATTTTACAGATAAACTAAAAAAAACAAACGGTTTTAAACTGACTGTGGAGAAAAACGTATGCAAAATTTATGCCAAAGCATATCCAATATATTGTATTTGAACCACAAGGAATATTAAAATCACCCTAAGTCCTTTGTAACAATGTTTTTTTGTTTGTTTGTTGGTTTTTATACAGTAGTGGAGAATCACACTGCATCATGCTGTCACGCCTATGGTTCATGTTATGTTTTGGTCATGCTATGTTTAGTTTTTTTGGACATTTAGTTCTGTTTTGCATTTCCTTGTTTGTCTTGTTACCATGCCAACTGATTTAGTTTTCATCTGTCATGTCTAATCTTGAGTTTTGTATGGCCGTACTACCCTGAGCATCCCCAATCTCATCTATTCTCAAAGCTAAGCAGTGTCTGGCCTGGTTAGTACTTGGATGGGAGACTCCCTAGGAATACCAGGTGCTTTTGACTTTTGGACTCTAATTTCCTTTTTTTTCACTCCCTGTTTTGTTACCATGACGACCAATCAGTTCACCTGTCTTGTCTCACACCTGTTTTCACTTACCATGTTCATTATTTAAGCCACCGTTACCAGGTAGTCAGTCTAGCAACATCACCTCCTTTTGTCCACGTAAGTTTTTGTCATTCATGCCGTAGCACAAGTGTTTTGTTTCATGTTTATAGTTTATAGCCTCTGTGCTAGTCTTTTGTTTCATAGCCCAAGTTTTGTACATCCATTGTGAGCGCTTTTTGTTTGTTCCTGTTTTTAGTTTATGAGTAAATAAATTAAATATGTACCTACCTTCACGCCGTTTTCACTCCATTCGCTTCGCACCTCGGGAAAACAACACTAGACCAAGTCCTTGCGTGACACATGCTGTGTTTGAGTCAGTGTAGTCCACTCCGTATCAATCAATTTAGCATAATTAAAATGCATTAGTTCTTACTTATTTGTGTAGCTGGTCCTATAGAATTAAGTATCCAGATCGAAGTGAGCCTCTTAAGAAGGGTCTGTGTGAATTCTAAGCAACACAAATGTAAATAACCTGATGCCAGTCAGCGAGGTGTTTTACATTTCTCTTCAACTACAAGGGCATGTAAAGTGAGCACAGAGTAACAGATGGTGATTGGCGTTTACCTTTTTCCCAACATCCCAATCAGCGACCCAGCAGAGGGCTTATTTAATCACCTTTGGTGCAGCGTTATGCTTCACAGACTACAGTTCAACCTCTTCTTTCCACCTTTCCCCGAGTCTAAATTGTTGTCTCAGCCCCCCAAATGTTTAAATACACATTCTATGTGCATACTGAATCCACTTTCACTCACGAGAATGCAGCATCGACCACATTAATTATCAAATGAAGGGCAAGTGAGGATGTTCAAACAGCTGCAGCTAGATTATTTGTTCACACATGTTTTGGTTGAAAACAAATATTTTGTTTGTCGAACATTTGGGAAAATGTGGTGAATGTAAGCAAAGTCCCAAAGTTCACAGACTCGTGTTGTTTCTTGCTGCCATTTTCTTCCATGCACCTATCCATTTTCTATAATTATTGCAAATCCAGGACTCAAATTGTGTTCTTGGCAAATAATAACCAAACCCTATTGTAAATATTTATTAGCAATATTAGTGTTTGCCTGCATCAATCAATAGTTTCTGTTAGCCATAACTATTCAAACATGATTCAATTAAAAATGGATTTGTGTGTTACTTAACAGGAAAAGTGGGCTTTGGTCCGTTGGTTCGTAACAATTCTGTTACTCTCTTTCTGCAAATTTTCGATGTAAAATGATGAAGATGATAAAAAAAAAATTCAAATGAATTTATTCCATAACAAATACCGGTATCAAGCTTTCAATCAATTAAAGTTACCGTATTTCCTTGAATAGCCGCCGGGGCGCTAATTAATTTAAAACCTCTTCTCACTTCTGTGCTTATTCAAAGCATGCCGTAAAAGTAAGCAGGCGCTAATAATTTTAAAACCTCTTCTCACCCCTGCGCTTACTAGTGGCATGCAGTAAAACATTGAGTGTGAAAAAAAAAAATAATAATAATAAAATGTATTCTGCGTCCACATGCTCTTCGGCATGTCATCGCGCTCACTTTTACACGCTGCTATCTGCGCGCTGGCCGGACGCATGCATTTCACTGCTTCTTAATCGAGATTGCAATGCATACTTGGTCAACAGCCATACCTTTTACACTGATGTTTGTGATATAAACAACTTTAACACTCTTACTAATATGCGCCACACTCTGTGAACCCTCACCAAGCACATTTCTGGAGAGCATTGGCTCTGTGGCACATTCTAAACACAGCATTGGGATTACCCATAATGTCGTGTATCCGTGACTCTTGGCTATTATACACACGCCCCCCAACCCCGCCCACCTCAACCAACGCATATATATATATATATATATATATATATGTATATATATTTATTTGCAAAAATAAAACAAAGAACCAATGGCCTATAATATACACATTAATGTACCAAAGACAAACAATAAGTGACGAAAAAGTACCATCCATCCAATTTCTACTGCTTATTCCATTATCAATAAAATAGTCAATAGTCAATAAATAAGTCATGGCATTAGGTACAATCTAGAATAATCTCTTTCCGCAATACTTCTCCTCTTATTCTATTCTTAAAACCCACTATGCTGGTGATTGATAGCAGATATTGTGGAAGTCGATTCCAGTAAGTGATTGCCCGATACATCGCAGTCTTTTTCAAACCATCACTTTTGGGTTTAAGATGGGTGAGAGCACCTCTTAGGGCTAGCCTGGTACCGTAGTTGTGACTGTTACTAGCAAGCAACAGCTGAGAATACAGATAAGAAGGTTTATGGTATGTATAGATGTTTTTTTAAAAATAGAATCAAACTAAACGCTAGTCTTTCGCCAACTTTCATCCATGACAATTCATGATGCATGATCTCAATGCCGGCCTGAAATGAGCAATGGAGAGCTACAGTAGTCTGGCAGCTCTGTTTTGGGTAAGATGGATTTTATTTAGATCTTGTTTAGATGCATTAGACCAGATTGCTGGGCAGTAATCAAGGGATTGTATAACTTGCTTCGTAGTTGTGTTAGTTAAAAAATAGGCACTTTTTCTTATGATTGAAATGCTTCTGCTCATTTTTGTTACTATGTTTTTAGTACGCCCCTACAATAACAATGTAACAATGCCGCTTCAGCCTGGTCATTACACAGGTTGAGGAACATAAATTAAGTATTTTTGGTGGTTTTTGGATGCATTTGTAGAGTAATTTAAAGGCAGGATGGATTGCTCCCATTTGCAAAATTGCTAGCAATTAACATTTGGTCTTTCTTAACTGCCACATAATGTAAAAACAGGTTTACCGCTGTATAATGTGACTAAATAAAAACATAAATTGAAATACTTTTACTTACACTGCAATGATTTGTGACTAAGTGGAACAAAATTAAATTGTTTTGATTTTTTTATTCAGGTATAACATAAGTTTGTAGTGAAGTGAAGTGAATTATATTTATAAAGCGCTTTTCTCGAGTGACTCAAAGCGTTTTACATAGTGAAACCCAATATCTAAGTTACATTTAAACCAGTGTGGGTGGCACTGGGAGCAGGTGGGTAAAGTGTTTTGCCCAAGGACACAACGGCAGTGACTAGGATGGCGGAAGTGGGAATTGAACCTACAACCCTCGAGTAGCTGGCATGGCCACTCTACCAACCCAGCTATTGGGTAACATTTTAGTATGGGAAACATTTTCACCATTAATTAGTTGCTTATTTAAGTAACAAAGACTTAATTTAGAGTTATTTGGACACTAGTGGCCCTGCGATGAGGTGGCCACTTGTCCAGGGTGTATCCCGCCTTTTACCCGACTGTAGCTGAGATAGGCACCAGCGCCCCCCGCGACCCCAAAGGGAATAAGCGGTAGAAAATGGATGGATGGACACTAGGGGAATATATAAGGGTTAGGGTTACTAATAAGCAATAATTATGAGGTTATTCAGTGAAGACTGTTAGTTAATGGCTTACTAGTTGTATAATAAGGCCATGCAGAATAAGGTATTAAGTATTTGATAATGACTAATTACGAGCCAATATGTTACTATTTTGCATGTTAATAAGCAACTAATTAATGGTGAGTATGTGATCTCTATACTAAAGTGTTACCTAAAATTGCCCCAAAAAAATTGGTGCATGACAAGTCGGCAATGCAGCTGAGATAGGCTCCAGCATAGCCCGCAAAACCCAAAAAGGACAAGCATTAGAAATGGATGGATGGAAGTCAGCAACTGATATTGTGGTGAATACAATTAAACAGAGCTGACTTTGAGTGTACATTGCATGTTGCTTCTATCAAATTGTAGCACTTTGCAGGCATGACAATATAGATACAGTATGTATGTGTTTTAATGTTGCATCAAGTCCCATTTCATGTACTCTGGTCTTCATTTTACTTCTTGTTGTTGCTATAACTGGTACCACTCTGTGGTAACATCAGAAAAAAAGCCATGCTGAGTACACGGCTTGGCCAAAAAACGGTCAATACCTGGATTAAACTGAGCAAATAGGTACAACTCTCCCTTTGATGATTATAGCACGGGTGATTATGTTTCATCTGGCAACACGTCATTTACTCATAACAGATGTTTTGAGCATAGCTTCACTGTTGAAAAACATCCTGTGTCCATGAAAAAGATGGTCTTTTGTTTCAGAAGGGTCAAATGATCAGCATTCATCAAGTGTGAAAAAACAATTAGGCAGATCACTGAAATCTCTAAAACAGGGGTCACCAACGCAGTGCCCGTGGGCACCAGGTAGCCCGTAAGGACCAGATGAGTAGCCCGCTGGCCTGTTCTAAAAAATAGCTCAAATAGCAGCACTTACCAGTGAGCTGCCTCTACTTTTTAAATTTTATTTTTTTACTAGCAAGGTGGTCTCGCTTTGCTCAACATTTTTAATTCTAAGAGAGACAAAACTCAAATAGAATTAGAAAATACAAGAAAATATTTGAAAGACTTGGTCTTCACCTGTTTAAATAAATTCATTTATGTTTTTAATTTGCTTCTTATAACTTCCAGAGAGACAATTTTAGAGAAAAAATACAACCTTAAAATGATTTTAGGATTTTTAAACACATATACCTTTTTACCTTTTAGATTCCTTCCTCTTCTTTCCTGACAATTTAAATCAATGTTCAAGTTAATTTATTTTTTATTGTAAAGAATAATAAATACATTATAATTGAATTCTTCATTTTAGCTTCTGTTTTTTCGACAAAGAATATTTGTGAAATATTTCTTCAAACTTATTGTGATTAAAATAAAAAAAAAATATTCTGGCAAATCTAGAAAATCTGTAGAATCAAATTTAAATCTTATTTCAAAGTGTTTTGAATTTCTTTTAAAATGTATGTTCTGGAGAATCTAGAAGAAATAATGATTTGTCTTTGTTAGAAATATAGCTTGGTCCAATTTGTTGCATATTCTTACAAAGTGCAAAATTAGATTTTAACCTATTTAAAACATATCATCAAAATTCTAAAAATAATCTTAATCAGGAAAAATCACTAATGATGTTCCATAAATAATTTATTTTACTTTTTTCAAAAAGTTTCGAATTAGCTAGTTTTTCTTTTCATTTTTTTCGGTTGAATTTTGAATTTTAAAGAGGCGAAATTGAAGATAAACTATGTTTCAAAATGTATTTATTTCTTTTTTTTTCGTGTTTTCTCCTCTTTTAAACCGTTCAATTAAGTGTCTTTTTCATCATTTATTCTCTACAAAAAATTTTCCGTAAAAGGAAAAAAATGTACGACAGAATGACAGACAGAAATACCAATGTTATATATATATATATATATATATCAAACTGGTAGCCCTTCGCATTAATCAGTACCCAATAAGTAGCTCTTGGTTTCAAAAAGGTTGGTGACCCCTGCTCTAAAACAAGCCACTCAAGAACTTATCTTATTTATTTTTTAATTTTATTTACAGACAGACATAGTTTTTTATTTCATTATTGTTTCTTTTGTTGATATCAGAGTCCGTCCTGTAAAAAAACGTCATCCCTAGAAGAACACCGTTTATGAACAGGGACCCACAGTTAAAATATTAATCATCATACAATACAATATGTTTTAAAATATACCCACCAAATACCCATTTTCAATTTCATTTATAAATAAAAAAGAAATCTTTAAATCCACCTAATAAGTCTCAATATTCTATTATTCAAATTTGATTAAAAGGTTGCATCTTGAAGATCTGCGATAATCTCATCATACATACAGAGGTCAAGACCAAAATTATGTGAATTCCTCAACCATAAGGGTGATCGCCTTATTAAAAAGATGATGGACAGAACAAACTGTCATGTCGAACCTACAAAATATCGGCGAGAAAAAAATGCAATTTGACAGAAGTAAATTAATTCACATTGTGTAACGAATGCTCTGCGACAATGCGTTGGTAAAAACTCACTCCCTGACGCCTTAAGAGTCACACTGGACCACAAGCTGACGGATCAGGCTTTTTTGGCTTGTTGGATCGCGCCCTCGGCTCGCATTTTAAGGATTCTGCTTCGATCCATGGGCAGTGTGAAGGGGGCGGATCTAAACAGCTTAAAATTTCAGAAGCTTTTGGAAATGTTACCACAGCGAATTTGTGTCTAATATATCTAGAGGCAAAATATTAGCAACGTGCTATTTTTCTCCCCTGGGAAGCTAAAGTACATTTGCAGTGTTAATCTTAAAATGGTCAATATTTCCCTAAGTCTTATCTGTTTTTGTGACTTAAAAAAATACATTATTATTTATTGATGGTTGTGTGATTGTAAGGGTGTGTCTGTCTGTTATTTTGCTAGGGAGCAACATAGCTTAAAAAGTTATGGGCAGATTTTGATTGAACTTTCAGGAAATGTTAGGAATGAGATAAGGAACACAGGATTAGATCCTTTTGCAGCTAGTTTGGAAGCAAGACGAAGAAACCAAACAGATATCCAGTTCAGTTCCAGTTTATTTCGAACATGCATACGATACATTGTAATGCATCACACATTTACAGTTGTTTCAATACAGCACGTCTAAAAAGGAGTAGGAAGAAGCAGAGCTTATTTAATCCTACCCCTTTTCCAACCGTAGCAATTTTATCTAATGTCCTTGTTGTCTGTAACAGAACAGTGAACAAATAAATAATATGCCATTGTAAGCAAACAAATGTTAAATGCATAAATGTTTGTCTTAGTAACAAAAAAAAAGAAAGGGTTCGAGATGTTCATCATAATTATTGTTCTGTCTACTTTGTGAACACCTGTAGATTGAACAATCTTTTAAACTGAATCATATTGATTCTTTGTTTGATTTCTTTGGTTAATCCGTTCCATAATTTAATTCCACATGCTGATATACTAAAGGTTTTAAGTGTTGTACGAGCATGCAAATGTTTTAAATTAGATTTTCCTCTAAGGTTATATGGTAATTTAATTTATCCTTCCATCATTTACCTCTGCTTTCAAGTTGATGCATTCGTTGATTATGATTGAACCTTCAGGAGTGATAGAAATGGGTTAAAAAAAAATATATATATATTTGATTTTGAATGTGAGCTGGGTCATTTTTACAACAGTGTATAGTACAGTATGTTTCCCTTATGTTTACGTATTGACACAGAGGTTTCTGGATGCTCGTGGCCCTACCTCTACCCTCAGAGACAGAGAGTTGATGACCATATTTGCCAACCCTCCCGGATTTTCCGGGAGACTCCCGAAATTCAGCGCCTCTCCCGAAAACCTCCCGGGACAAATTTTATCCCGAAAATCTCCCAAAATTCAGACGGAGCTGGAGGCCATGCCCCTCCAGCTCCATGCGGACCAGAGCCTGTTTTCACGTCCGCTTTCCCACAGCATATCTGCCCAATGATGTTATAACTGTAGAATGATCGAGGGCGGGTTCTTGGTTTCTTATGTGGGTTTATTGTTAGGCAGTTTCATTAACGTCCTCCCAGCGCGGCAACAACACACAACAGCAGTCCGTTTTCGTCTACCGTAAAGCGGTTTGTCTGCCGTAAACAGCATGGATTGATTGATTGATTGAAACTTTTTATTAGTAGATTGCACAGTTCAGTACATATTCCTTACAAATGACCACTAAATGGTAACACCCGAATAAGTGTTTTAACTTGTTCAAGTCAGGGTCCACGTTAATCAATTCATGGTAATGTTTGACACTCTTAAACAGGACAATACTGCCATTTACTGTACATGCATATGGTTGGAAAAACAAAGATTGAAAATTCAACCCTTAACTCAACAATGAGTAGATGAGTGTTATGTGTGTGTAAATGTTTAAATAAATGAACACTGAAATTCAAGTATTTATTTTATTTATGGATATATATATATATATATATATAAATATATATATATGAAATACTAGACTTGGTGAATCTCTATGTAAATATACTCTACCTCTCTTAACCACACCCTCCATCGCCCCCCACCCCCCGGAGGTCTCAAGGTTGGAAAGTATGTTGATGACTGACAAAAGGGTTCACTCCATTACTCTTCTAACCTGGAAAAGAGCCATTGAAAAACAGACGCACAACCATGGTAATATAATTTATTTTTCCGTTATTTACTCTGCCAGGGGGTGATGTATTTGCCGCTTATTGTTTGTCTGTCTGTCTGTCTGTTCGTTAGCAACTTTGTTAAAATCTTAACGTGTTTTTTTTTTTTTTTTCTGTCTTTGCTCTAAGCACTCCTCTTCCTCTCTATCAAGTTTTTTTTTTTTTTTTTTCTCTCTCCTGGCCTGAGACTAAGCCCCTAGGCCCATAGGAGCCAAGTCTGGGATCAATGTGTATCTGCTCTTAAGATAGGTTTGCGCTAAAAATAAGATCTTGTTGTTTCGTGCAATGACAGCAAAGTTCCTTCTAAAAAGGTATGGCCAGATTTTATTGACCTTTCAGAAAATGTCAGAAATGGGATTTCGGGCGCATTTATTAAAGGAGGCTTGGCGCTCTTGAAGTGTTTTTCGAGTTCTCTACTTTTCCTCTTATGTGGATGTAGCTTTTTGCGTTTTTCCTTCATTTCTCTGTGAATAATTTATGAATATAAGTAATAATGTTTGGTGGTTTGGGCTTTACTGAATATTTTTGGTCAATTCAGTTAAATGATCGTTTTCCAGCTTTTTATATGCATTAATATTTAGATCCGTAGCACCAATTATGCTTTTCATCCTGCCCGGTACCATCATCATCACCTCCCCAGTTAACTAAATCCACCATGTATGTTCCGTGTTCATTGAAGCGCCATGAAAGCGTGGGTGAAAACGATAGCTGGCCTATGTAGATAATACTATGGCTGCGTAATGATGCTCCCACACTGACTGGTTGAAGACAATAATGAGAGAATTTGCCCTTATTAGCTGCTTCAACTGACTGACCTCCAGCTTTCTCCCGTCTCAGTGCCTTTGGCCTCTGATCAGACTTGGCCTCCAAGGTTGGCCGGTAAAGAAACACACAGGAACTAATGACATATTGTACAAACTCTTATTTGATTCCTTTCTTCTACTTGTTTCACTATGCTGGGTGAAAGTGTCTTCTGACAAAAAAGTTTTCATATCAGCAAGAGTTTTTGACGCCCCAAAATACATTATTCCTTCCAGCGATAATTATAATGTGGCCCAGATGAGGCTTTTTTTTTTCCTCTCTCAAGAAAATTCTCAACTTGACTAAAGCTGACCTGAAGCTCAACTCAAGTAAGGCAACAAGGAAATTAAAAACTCACACACGGTGTGAATATTCCATAGCTTTTGTAAGAACTCTTGGTGTTATTTTGCAGAGTCGTAAATAATAAAACCTGATCCTGAAGAAAAAACGTCTTATTTTGATACGGTTGGCTTTGAAAGTACTGCACATGCTCATACCAATTCAGTGACGATGACAACTGATTGATATACATTTTAAAAAAGAAAATAGATCACATGTAGTCATACTTGCCAACCCTCCCGGATTTGCCAGGGGACTCCTGAAATTTTCTACCGAAAATCTCCCGAAATTCAGCGGAGCTGGAGGCCACGACCCCTCGAGCTCCATGCGGACCTGAGTGGGGACAGCCTGTTTTCACGCCCACTTTCCCACTATATAAACAGCTTGCCTGCCCAATCACGTTACAAAATCTACGGATTTTAATAAAAAAACTGCACACACAAGGAGACGAAACAGAAGAACGAGGAAGTTACAGCCATGGCGACGCCGTCTGTAATAGAGTGATTCTACGTTGTGTGTTGCCATCTCCTGGGGAATGTTGGCTATAGCGTTATGGGGTTGCTTTTTGATTGGCCAACGATTTAGGTGGTGTTGCGCACCTGACGGCAAGTGACTCTCTCCAGTACACAAATGGCAGAACAAAGGTTACTCAAATAGTGAAAGGTAAGTGTTGTTGGATTTATTTTAGTAACCAGCAAGCACAGTACAGTTAGTAGAACAACCGTGTTTTTATTACTGTGTATTTGATAGGTGTTGCTGATATTCAACTATTTATTTTATTTATATATATATAATAACATAAATATATAGCTAGAATTCACTGAAAGTCAAGTATTTCATACATATATATGTATATATATATATATATATATATATATATATGAAATACTCGAGTTGGTGAATTATACTCCCCTCTTAACCACGCCCACGGCCCCAACCACACCTCCACCACACCCCTACCCCCCACCTCCCGAAATCGGAGGTCTCAAGGTTGGCAAGTATGCATGTAGTATTCATAGCTTACTGTGTTGGGGAAACTTTTGCAGCAATTACGGCCTCAAACATTATTGATTAGGATGCCACAAGCTCAGCACACCTATGTTTGTGCAGTTTCGCCCATTCTTCTTTGCTTTTTTTCCCTGTGCAGCACCTCCTAGGTTGGATGACAAGTGTTGGTCTTCTACTTGTTGCGATCCGCTGCTCGGATCTGTACATTATTCTGGTTTATTGTTCCATTTTAGTATCACCTTGTTGTTCAACGTCTTTATTTCCTGTTTAGTCTGTCACCATGGTAGCTCATTAGTTCACCTGCCCCTTGTTATCTACACACACCTGTTTTTTTCTAATCACCTCACTTATTTGAAACTCGCCCCTTTTCGTTATTCATTCTCGGATCCTAATTTGCCTACGTGCAACCGTGACGACTCTCATCCTTCTACTATATGTATTTTCTCACTAGCTCTCACGCTATGCCACTTGATTATTCCAGTTTTCATACTGATGATTTGTTTTCTCGTTTGTGCTCTCGTGCCAAGTTTTAGTTTTCTAGTGTTTTATCCTAGCTTTCACGCTAGCGTCTTTTGTTTGCTTTCTCTTTACACAAGTGTTTTTGTTCCTAGCCTTTTTATTATTTAATAAATCCATTTATAACATACCTTGTTGTGTTCATCGCTTCTACGCATCCCTGGAAGAACCAATCCGGCATTACAATGCCACACAAGCCTCACACTACTACTACTAATAATACCAATACTACTATAACGACTACTACTAATAATACTAATAATAACACTAATAAAATACTGCGAATTTCTATGATTTTTTGGGGGACCGTACGGGTTGAATATCTGAAAAAAAGACTTTGTCTCCAGAGTATCTGGGACTTCTCAATAAGAGATGTATTTCAGAAGGTGGAGCCGACTCAAAAAATCATTGTATGTGATTGGATAAACCACTTGTCCTTAATCTTGAATGACGTGCTGCTTCAACCACTCACATCGAAATCAACCCGTGATGCTGATGAGCGACGCTGGGAAATCCAAACCCGGTCGAAAGAACAGCCAAAACATCCTTGCCACCAATAAATGCTTTCAAAGCCGTTCTCTGTTCATCTTTTAAATAATTTATATTCGATAGATTCGACAAAACAGTTGCAATAGCAGAATTAATCTATCTATGAAAAATAAAAATAGCTGTTTGAATCAAACAGTTGCTTTGGCGCTACGTCACATCTATGAAATCCCGCCCGGCGATCCTGATTGGTTCATTATTTTATGCCATCTTGAAGGAGTTTGCATTGCCCTCGAGCCCAGATCCTTGTGTGGAGCTCAGCGAACTACAAGGATCTGGTGAGAGTCAGGTTAAATAATGTGTGCATGGCTGAAAATGTGCTTCAACTCTTTTCCTCTTTTACTGGCAACTGAGTATTCTATTTTTTCTTTCCGTAATTGATGGATAACCGATTTACATTCCCCCAATCAGCTTTCTCAAGCCAAATAAATTGATAACTATCACAATTGACGCCCTGCGATGAGGTGGCGACTTGTCCAGGGTGTCCCTCGTCTACTGCCCGAATGCAGCTCCAGCGACCCCACGCGACCCCAAAAGGGACAAGCAGTAAAAAATGGATGGATGGATGGATAACAATTGGCGAAGATTCAGGCAAAACATTACTCACTGGCCAATCAGAGATAAGATAGGGTGGGTCCAGGAAACAAAGAAGCAAAATCATAACCGACACACGGACATGTCACATGCTGATAAAGGAGTCAGAGACAGAAAGAAGCTTCCAGTTGATCACTCAAACAAAAAACTAAAAAACTACATACTTGAAAATGTCATGTTCTATGTGCAAATTGTTCCTTTTGTGATGACGACGACGTCCAGGAAACCCACGATAATTTGTCTTCTTGGCCATATTTATACACATTCATGTGTTTAGAAAAATATTGCCCACAACCCTTGTTTTTCAGTGATTACTCGGTAAACCAACATCCAAACTACTCCCGACATCTAAGAAGCCCAAAGCAAACTTAAGAACACATATTTAAAGTGAGTTGAGTTCATTGAAAGATTTACTGCACACCACTATCAATTGTTCTCAAACAACATACAAGTAATTGTACGTTTTTGTCAAGATATAGAAAGCTGCTTTTTTTTTTATTTACTGTTGGCCGAGAAAAGGAATAACATTTTAGGGGTGGGCCAAAGAAAAGGCAAACTAAAATAAATACATAGAATGGAGTGTGGGGACCTCCACAGGGAGTTGGGGGTGTCTCCAGATAATTGACAGTTATTTTTTTTCCAATTGCTTACACACTAAATTTTAAATGTTCACACAGTTAAAGTCTACACACAGTAAGCAAAACCACTGTGAAGATGTGTCTAATATTAGGCATAGACACTGCTTCACTGTTTTTGCGAAATATTACACACAATGCTTTACACACACCTTCCCATTTTGCACATATATAAGGATTGTGATACACACATTTTTATCTCCAGATGTTTTTTTCAAACCTTTTTGTTTGTCTCAGATTTTAATTTGTACTGCATGCCATCGTTGACTACTGTGATGTGTTACTTTACCTGATTGTGGTAAAAATAAAAAAATTGCAGTTTGCAGCATGAAAATATTACAGGATAGTTTTACTTTCTCTTTAGGTCCTTGCGTATAGAACCACTTCAAAGTAAACAATGACAATTGCTATGGATTTACCAATATATTTTGTCAAGTTACAGTAATCATTCATCGCAAATGCTGCAAAGGTCGGGCAAAAGGCCCCAAACATGTGATTTCTTATAGTAAAATAATTTTCTTTTTTTTTTTTACAAATGTGTTTTGTATTTATCACTTTTGTGGGTAATCCACTCCAATAGTGTCGTATCATTTGAAGTCTGTGTGAGTGAGATGAAAAAAATAGCATTTTTACTAATGCTTGCTTTATTTTGATGAACGTTTTGACCAAAGTGTGTCATTTTGCAAATAATCTAGGAATTAAGAACATGTAATGTGGTGTTTAATGTATATCTTTTGAAAAAATACACACAGTTAGTAAAAGTGTGTGAAGTAAATGGAAAAAAAACTGTAATAGCATTTGGTTCCATTTGTACTCGTACAGTTACATTAATTCTAATATACAAGTGGGCTCATAGATAGAAATGTTGTTAAATGGGGGTCTGTAGATTGATGTATCTTAAACTGGTGGTCCTTGTAATTAAAATGGGTAATGAAAAACACTGCTTGAGCCATAATACCTGTAAATCTTCTCCTATTGGGGTCCCTGTAGTATCAGTTAAAATGGGGGTCCGTGGCAGCTAATGATTGTTTATTTGATGTGTAGCGTTGATGTAGTTTGCTACAATTCTCTGGGGATAGCTTATCCTGCAGTTTAGCTACATTTAATCCAGAGTAACTTGTATTTTAACTTTACTGTATTTTCCAAGTAGCTTGTCCATCACTGCTAATTTGATGAGAAATCGCAATTGCATCCCACAAACACAGCTGATTAAATATTAGTGAGAGTCCTACACTTTATGTTTTTTCATCAGACATTAGTCTACAAGTGATTCATGTCACCAGGTCATTGTACTTCCTCTACAGTGGGCTATGAATACACTCACTGTGTCAGGTCTGAGATCACTGGAACAATTCAGCTGAAAATGTATTGAATGTCTGCACTTGAGAGCTTTGTGGAATGAAGGCACTGTAGATATAGGGGTCATCGGTATTGCAGGCTTTACTCAATATGAGCTGAGGGTTGTACAGAGAACCACAGTGTACGGTTGTTGCAGATAAGAGAACACCGACAAATTACAGAGGGGCTTGTTTTTCGAAGTTAAAACAGAGCAGGTTCAGACAAAATCTCTCGTGACCAAAATACTTGGAGGAAACTATAAAAGGCAGTGATAGAGAAAGTGAAAACACTTCAAGCGGCACAGAGGCTGAGTGTTGAAGGAATTGGATGGTTTCAAGATTGTCAGTTAAGTGTATGAGTGCATGCTGGTCACAAACGAGTTTACAACTTTGTATATGCAGAATATACATTGTTTGTCACAATACTGGGGCCGGCATGGTGTAGTGGGTAGAGCGGCCATGCCAGAAACCTGAGGGTTGCAGGTTCGCTTCCCACCTATTGACATCCAAATCGCTGCTGTTGTGTCCTTGGGCAGGACACTTCCCCCTTGCCCCCGGTGCCGCTCACACTGGTGAATGAATGATGAATGAATGATTGGTGGTGGTCGGAGGGGCCGTAGGCGCAGACTGGCAGCCACGCTTCCGTCAGTCTACCCTGTGGCAGCTGTGGCCACTGATGTAGCTTACCACCACCAGGTGTGAATGAATGATGGGTTCCCACTTCACTGTGAGCGCTTTGAGTATCTAACAATAGAAAAGCGCGATATAAATATAATCCATTATTATAATTATTATTATTATAGAAGATGCAAACATAATCATGTAGCACTCGCAATGTGATCTGCCAAGACTGAAACTGTTCTGCGGATGCTTTTTTGTATCTATATTTAGGACGTCTCGGAAGTATGTACAAGTTTTGTCGATACTTCACACCCTTCAAATCAATTTTTCAAGGTGTTTTTAATTCGGCTAAGCTCACTCATGGTTAGAACAGAATCACGTAAGATAATCATGTAGCACTCGCAAAGTGATTTTCCAAGACGGAAACTGTTCTGCGGATGCTTTTTTGCATCTATATTTAGGACGTCTCGGAAGTATGTACAAGCTTTGTCGATACTTCACACCCTTCAAATCAATTTTTCAAGATGTATGTAATTCGGCTAAGCTCACTCATGGTTAGAACAGAATCACGTAACAGGTAACGTAATCATTTAAACAATTTTTACAGCAAGTGCCACAAAGCATGCTAGGAAGCAGCGTCAACTCCCGTGAATAAGGACTGATTAGATTCTTCACCTGTTGCAACAACAAGGCATACATTTCGTCATGTACTGTAGGTCATTGAGAATAAACACCACACGAAGTACACATTTAGCTCTCGAGGTTAAATTTATAAATGCAAATACAATGAATAGTAATGTCGTTTGCAACTCTTGCATAAGGCTTTATTCATGTTCTGCTGTATGTTACACTAATTATATGGAAAACCTGATCCACATGTAAATGAAGTGGGAAAAATTCAATGCAGAGTTCCTTTAATCAAAACTGTGCAAGCGCTCTAGCTCTACCACAGCAATTTTACAAAGTATTGGTTGTGGTCTGAATAAAAGCGCTAACTGAGATGCATTATAGCTGCAGTAATAATGTTATAGACTAAAGTACATGCACCACAAATAAGGAAGAAACTAGGTGCACAGAGCATGTGGCCCAACTAACTGATAAACAACACTAATCTTTTGGGACTGAAATCTTAAGCTTTTGCGTTATTTAGGCCATTTTTAATTGTCTCTCTTTTAGCCTGGGTTTGCCCAAAGATTTATTTTCGTTTTTCCCTCAAGGATTTTCTTTGTTTTGTAATTCGGGTTTAACCCAAACTGTGATATTCTTAATCTGTTATTGACAGGCAATGAGCACATCTGAATTCTAATATTTGAAATTTACAAACTTGAAAAATAAGATTATTTTTTGAGGTTAATGGCAAAGTAGGTTTAGAACTTTGGCAAAAGGCACCACATTTCTTATGATCATTGATGGAGGACACCTTTTAGATGTGTTGTGCATTGTCACACCCCGCCTCAAGTGAAGGTAATATAACCTTTGCAAACCAGACTTTCAAACCGAGGATTGCAAGGCACACAGTTGGTAACAGTTTACAAACATTTATTTACAACACCAAGTGTCATGAGGTGAACAACAAGAAGAGGAAACAAAGCCCCCATAATCTCAGTAAATGTTTAATGCATGGAGACCTAAGCTACTGCGCAGGACAGAGAACCTTCTCTATCAGTGACAGACAGCAGACTGTCAGAAAAATTGCATTTTTCAACTTAAAATAGCCCATAGCCCCTCCAACTAGCTGGGAACAATTTGATAGGTGGGATTAGGAATGCTGTTCTTTTGTAAAATACACCATGAATAACCATCACACATCTAAAAGTATACATATAGTACTTTTGCATTTGTAGATCAGTCATTTTTGTAGAGTGTATTCAGGCTTGGATAACATAACTTTTAAATATCCAGTGTCCTTCTCTAACATCCAGCTTTTGAGAACCATGGTTCGGCCCAAATTAGGCCTTATCAGTCAAGGCTGGTGTGTTCACCTATATAAAGCCTTCAGCCCCACCCTGACTCTTTTAGCCACCCGTTCAAAGCCATGGTGAGTGACAGGTTATAATTTGTTTGAGTGCATGCATTTACTGACTAAAAAGATGCTTTTCACTGGATAACAAGATTAAATTTTGTAGTTTGTCGATGTTGAGCTTCCTAACAAATGTGCACGGTTTGAGAGGAAGTTTAAATGAGATTTTCTTGTTTAAACGGGGATAGCAGATCCATTCTGTGTCTTACTTGATCATTTTGCGATATTGCCATACTTTTGCTGAAAGGATTTAGTAGAGAACATCCACGATAAAGTTTGCAACTTTTGGTCGCTAACAGAAAAGCCCTGCCTTTATCGGAAGTCGCAGACGATGACGTCACCCGTTGATGGCTCCTCACATCCTCACATTATTTTTAATGGGAGCCTCAAACAAAAAGAGCTATTCAGACCAGGAAAACAACAATTTCCCCGTTAATTTGAGCGAGGATGAAAGATTTCTGTTTGAGGATATTGATAGCGACGGACTACAAAAAAAAAAATCAAGTTTAAAAAAATAAAAAAAACGCGATTCAGATGTTTTTAGACATATTTACTAGGATAATTCTTGGAGATCCCTTGTCTTTCTTTTGTGTTGCTAGTGTTTTAGTGAGTTTAATAGTACCTGATAGTCGGAGGTGTGTGTCCACGGGTGTCTTGACGCCAGTGTCTCAGGGAAGTCGACGGCAGCTTTATGGACGGCGCAAGCTCAGCTGATCTCCGGTAAGAAGCGACTTTTTACCACAATTTTCTCACCAAAACCTGCTGGTTGACATTCGGTCGGGATCCATGTTCGCTTGACCGCTGTGATCCATAGTAAAGTTTCACCTCCGGGACTTTTAAACAAGGACTCACCGTGTGTTTGTGTGGCTAAAGGCTTAATCTTCCCAACTCCATCTTTCCACTTTGACTCCTCCAATATTAATTGAACACATTGCAAAAGATTCAGCAACACAGATCTCCAAAATACTGTGTAATTATGCGGTTAAAGCAGACGACTTTTAGCTGTGTGTGTGTGCAGCGCTCATATTTCCTAACAGTCCGTGACGTCACGCATACACATCATCATAACGTGACGTTTTCAAGAAGAAACTCCCGGGAAATTTAAAATTGCAATTTAGTAAACTAAAAAGGCCGTATTGGCATGTGTTGCAATGTTAATATTTCATCATTGATGTATAAACTATCAGACTGCGTGGTGGGTAGTAGTGGGTTTCAGTAGGCCTTTAAGTGCAAATGGTGACAGTGGGGGTGGGTCAAACTGTCACTGTCACATGCATGTACATTTATTGTGATATATAAAATCAAACATAATGTCTGTGTGTGACTGGAGATACAAGGTGACCTGAAAAATTAATGTAAATTGTATTTTACCAAATCCTACAATGGGACCTTAAACTTTAGTCCGTGTACCATCGTTCCCCAAAGTTTCAGTTATCTTGGTCGCTTCATAAAAAAGTATTTTTCTTTACAAAAAATGCTGTAATTGGGCACGGCGGCCTTGGATGCAAAGGTGCATTTGTCGTGCCAAATTATCAATTAGCATTCCTGGTTTGGATTTTAAAATTAAGATTTTACACAGTCTTATACTCTCTGAACTTCTGATTCCCAGTCAGAAATTCTGTTTTTTGATTTCGCATCATGATGCTAAAACGGTCTCCAAAAATTTGCTTGCACTACATTGTATGATTGGTTGGAGAAATAAGACTCCACGCAAAATGTATTTTCCTTGGTTGACTAGGCAAAAATAGAAAGTGCAGGTCCATTTAGCATGTCTGTCTTCATGTATATGCAGAATATATGCTGATTATCAGAAGAAGGAGGGGATGCAAATACAGTCTAATCATTTCGTAATCGCAATGGGATTTATCAAGGCTGAAACTGTTTGTGCAATTTGGCAAAATTATTCACAAATGGCTGTGAGAAAGGAGGCAAATGTGTTGCAAAGACAGAGGGCAGGGAGAGAAAATCCTTTGTGTATGTGACCATATTTTTTGGACAGTCAGAAATAAAAACATTAGATAAATTGTCGAGTCAGCAATATAATTTTACAATTGTGTTGCTTGACTTAAAGAGCTGATTAATTGATTTTTTTAGGTGCCTGCTGGCTTTTTTTTTTGTTTTTTTTTGTAACTTTATGAAATACCGGTATGCATTTTTTTGCGCCTGGATCAATCTGAGATGTACTATGGCAATGCCGGCACCTACCAGGGACCATTTTCGTTGTGATAACAATAAGTTATTTTGTCTAGATCAGTGGTTCTCAACCTTTTTTCTGAGATGTACCCCCTGTGAACATGTTTTTAATTCAAGAACCCCCCTAATCAGAGAAAAACATTTTTGGTTGAAAGAAAGAGATAAAGATGTAAAATACAGCACTATGTCATAATTTTCTGATTTATTAAAGTGTATAACAGTGCAAAATACTGCTCGTTTGTAGTGGTCTTTCTTGAACTATTTGGAAAAAAAGATATGAAATAACTCAAAACTTGTTGAAAAATTAACAAGTGATTCAATTATAAATAAAGATTTCTACACATAGAAGTAATCATCAACTTAAAGTGCCCTCTCTGGGGATTGTAATAGAGATCCATCTGGATTCATGAACTTCATTCTAAACATTTATTCACAAAACAAGAAATCTTTAACATCAATATTTATGGAACATGTCCACAAAAAATCTAGCTGTCAACACTGAATATTGCATTGTTGCATTTATTTTCACAGTTTATGAACTTACATTCATATTTTGTTGAAGTATTATTAAATTTAAATATTTCTAAATGATTTTTGAATTGTAACTATTTTTAGAATATTTAAAAGAAAAAATCTCACGTACCCCTTGGCATACCTTCAAGTACCCCCAGGGGTACGGGTACCCCCATTTGAGAACCACTGGTCTAGATGGTCCATATCACTCAGAAAAAGTGATGTGTAATATATGAATGTGCTGCATGTTCCACAACATAACAAAACAGAACAGGTTGGACATTAGCACATATGATGAATGTGAGTGTCTCCATGGTGACAGCCACTGTATTACACACAAAAACCTCATTTAAACTTGGGTCTGCACCGCTTTTTCGCTTGTTATCAATCGTACATACCAACTAATACTAAACAAGTTTAGAGTTTGCACATACTATTTTGCACTTGTGTTTTTAAATCTTAGTTGATCAGGTCCAGAATTTCAAAATGTTCAGTAATTAATTTTGTGCCACATTTCCAGGTGAGTTGGAGCGAGTGACCGGTACATTGTGGTGTGGAATTACAAAAAATATTCATAATTTGGACTTGACAGTAATTTTCTTAAAGCAGGGATTCCAGTGGGGCCCCGTCTAATGGTACGCCACATAATCACCTAATTGAATATTCAAACACAGTGTTACTGCTCAAACTGCGTGTAATGTTACAGTAGCTGAAAATGTTAACTATACCTGTTAAACTAAACATATATTTTGTTTTTAATGAATATTTATGCCTACTACACGACTGTAGTTTAATGCTGGTCACTATGGTGGTACTTGGAGAGCATAGTGTGTTTTGAGGTGGTACTTGATGACAAAAGTTTGAGAACCACTGTCCTAATGGTTTCATCTGGCCGGAATCTTCAGCTCTCACTGGATCGGTTCGCAGCCGAGTGTGAAGCGACCGGAATAAGAACCAGCACCTCCAAGTCCGGGTCCATGGTTCTTGCCCGGAAAAGGGTGGAATGCCATCTCCGGGTTGGGGAAGAGACCCTGTCCTAAGAGGAGTAGTTCAAGTACCTAGGAGTCTTGTTCACAAGTGAGGGAAGAGTGGATCGTGAGATCAACAGGCGGATCGGTGCGGCGTCTTCAGTAATGCGGAAGTTCTACCGATCCGTTGTGGTGAAGAAGGAGCTGAGCCGGAAGGCAAAGCTCTCAATTTACTGGTCGATCTACCTTCCCATCCTCACCTATGGTCATGAGCTTTGGGTCTTGACCGAAAGGATAAGATCACGGGTACAAGCGGCCGAAATGAGTTTGTCTGCGTTATCCGGGAGGAGCTCAAAGTAAAGCCGCTGCTCCTTCACATCGAGAGGAGCCAAATGAGGTGGTTCGAGCATCTGGTCAGATTGCCACCCGAATGCCTCCCTTGGGAGTTGTTTAGGACATGTCCAACCGGTAGGAGGCCACGGGGAAGACCCATGACACGTGAAGACTATGTCTCCTGGCTGGCCTGGGAACGCCTCGGGATCCCCCGGGAGGAGCTAGACGAAGTAGCTGGGGAGAGTGAAGTTTGGGCTTCCCTGCTTAGGCTGCTGCCCCCCCGACCCGACCTCGGATAAGCGGAAGAAGATGGATGGATGGATGTCCTAAAGCAATAACATGAATCACCTGTGTAGGAGACTAAGTATGCATATCTGTGTACACACATTTTGCAGGCAGGGAGGACTTTTATGGGTGTGTGCCAGATGACTCACACACATTTAATTTCTTTATACCAAACATAAATCCATGGTACGCTTCATCACAAAAAACAGACATGTTATTTGGGCTAGTATACAATCAATCAAACTTTATTTGTATATCACTAGGGCAACCGTAACTGTTCCATTACCTTTTAATATTTAGAAAGACATAAGCTGACTCATCTTTTCGGTCGGTTAATTATTTCATCAGTAAGCCTGCATTCACAGAGCAAAATGGTTATGATCATCCATTGTGGAAAACAGTCTTAAGTATTAGTCTTTTGCTGTAAAATGTCTAAGGAGAGTCAATTTGGGGGATATTTCATGTTAAATTGTGAATTGTGTGGTAGGTGATTATGAATGTTTGTAGTTAATTATGAATCAGGTATAAATCATATAAATAAATTGGGTTTAGGAAAATGTTAATGTGAGTGGTGTGGGATTTGCTTCTTCCTGCTACTTTTCAAACACGCTTTCTTTTTCTCTCATGACTCTTGTTTTAGGAATGCCATTTTGTTTGAAAGGACTAATAGAGATGATTTTTTGATATTATTGTAGTGAACATTCAGTCTAATAAATAATAATCATCACTTATAAAAAAATTGCATGAAATGATTATATTGTTGTGCTGCATGTAAAAAAAAAACTACATTTGTTTTAATTGCTTGAGAGATGCAGAAGTTCTTCTTTTATTATCATCAATCAGATATACTCAACATCCATCCATCCATCCATTTTCTACCGCTTATTCCCTTTCGGGGTAGTGGGGGGCGCTGGCGCCTATCTCAGCTACAATCGGGCGGAAGGCGGGGAACACCCTGGACAAGTTGCCACCTCATCGCAGGGCCAACACAGATAGACAGACAACATTCACACTCACATTCACACACTAGGGCCAATTTAGTGTTGCCAATCAACCTATCCCCAGGTGCATGTCTTTGGAAGTGGGAGGAAGCCGGAGTACCCGGAGGGAACCCACGCATTCACGGGGAGAACATGCAAACTCAACATTCACAATCTTATTTTTGTGGCTGACTATATGGAGGATGGACTGCTACTTCCAGAAGCGAGCACAAAGAATAGGGTGGAACTTTGGAGCAAACAGAAACCGATAAAGAGAGGTGAAAGTAACTCGAAGCTGCGAATTTGGAGACAAGCTACTTTTAAATAAACCATTCAAAAACTGACAACAATACTCCATTTATATTTAGTGACTTGAATATTAACCAAGTATTAGTGATATTGTTATATGTGTTAACAAACACAAACTATTTAGAGCGGTGCCGTGATCATCCTGCTTATGTTACAATATTGGCCGCTCTCTCGCTTCCCTGCTCGTGGAAGTTTATTGTAGATCACAAATAATTTATCTCACCTGGATTATAGAAGGATAAGGATGGAATCCCACAAATTGGTACACTTTCACAGCCAATTCAGACCCGGGAGTGGCAGAAAACCCTCCACAAAAAGACGCTTGGTTCTACCCCCCTTTTTTCTTTGTCATTCTTAGTCATTCTTCATCTAAATGGGAATATAACATATCAGTTGGCATCCTAATGACAGCAGATGTTGTACAGTAAGTGATGTTTTATTAAGTTTTATGGTTCTCATGAAGTCTGCAGTGAGTAGTAATCAATTTTGTATTCGGAAAAAGAGAAAACGTTGTGATGCTTTTTGAAATTAATGTGTCGCCTATGCTTAAAATTAGCAAAATACGTAAATATGACATGTTATTATGAATGTGCCTGTTATTACATTACATATATACTTACATCATGTATATAAAACCTTAATGGAGGAGTTTGGACATTCTTTGAAGTTATTTACAGGCAGAATAAATCGGCTCCCATAGGTTCCATTGTAAGCGGACTTTGGATCACATTTCTCCTGTCCATTGGCAAAAACCTAGTAACTCTCTTCTAGCTGATTTTGAGAAAAAAAAGGAAAACCAATCTATCTTGATGCTGTCTTACAAAGATCTACAAAGTCATCAAACGTATAGATGTTTTCTTGAGCTTTCATTTTCTTGCCGATTGAGCCATGGATTGAATCTGCTCTCATGAACATGTGCCCTTTCTCCAGATATTTTATCACAATATCGGGTGGGCCCCATTCTGCGTTTGCACATTGGGCAAGAGCCGTGAACAGCGTCCAGTTTTCATTTTGACCTCCACAGTTATCTGCCCTAAAGAGTATGCAAGGGGAAGAATCAAGAACAATACATTTAATGAAGGTGCTTGCAACGTCCTGGGCCAATCTTCCAAATATCCCCTCGTGCCATAATATCACATAATCAGGTTGACTGTCGGCCCCCATTCGTGCAAATGTCTCATTAAAGACAATAAGGCGACTGACAAAGAACCTCCGATTGGTCCCTTGAGATACTAGGTTTTTCTGTTGTATCTACGCGGTTATGTGGTAGTTGCTAGGTCCTACCATGCGCGTAACAGCTTACTTACGGAACAAAATTCAATATCGTATACATTAATGTAAAGCATATCACCTAGGAACTCCAAAATTATTATCAGCTCAGTTTTGACCAAAATTGAGTAACTGGGTTTGGCCTTTGGACGGGATATTTATTTAATATATAAAATGCATAAAAAAAGAAAAAACTTGTCTTCTAGTCTTACATAAGGCAACCTTCCAAAAAAAAAAAATTTTTACTTTTGTGTTGTTTTGTTTACATAGTACAATACCAACATTTTCTGCTGATTTGCATCTTTAAAATACTAAATTACCACCATGAAGTAAATGTAATGAATCACAAGACACTTTGAAGGCGCTCATATAGCTGGGGGGAAAAAAAACATGATAGAAAATCTTTACTGAGTCATTACTGAGACCCATTACACAATTGAGAATAGTTTCTGCTCCGTCCACAACCTTTCATTCCAACACCCTTTAGCTGTTAAAAACCTGTTTCCCTCGGAAGCCTGTTCATGCCAAACGCCATCACAGTTCAAACCAACGCTGTTGAAGCATCTCCTCTGAAAAGGACTCCCATGCTGTTGACAGTTGAATAGAGCGGAGGGTTGAGATGTGAATACAGCAAATCAATGGGATGGGATGAGGAGTGCAGAGGACATAGGAAATGTGAATGGTGGGTTCTGGAAAGAGGGGGCATAGGCGAGGTTAGGGATGCAATTCTGGTAAAAAGAAGGTCAACAGGGAGTGGGCACTGATAGGAAAAAATAGGGATTGATAAATAGTTGAGACAAAAGGCAAATACAAATAAAAGCAGTGTGGCAGAAAAAAACACACAGACTGAGTGAGTGTTCAAGTAGATATTACAGGGTCTTGTAGCAGCTAATAGAATTCCATTTTTCAAGGCATTTCTAAATCCTTTATGAATGCATCAGGAAGTGCACCACATTTGACTCAGAAAGTCAGCATGTAATTATTTTTCCACCAATCAATCCACCATTTAGTTTGCTACAGCTTATTTTGGGAATGTCAACTCCAGTTGGCTTGTAGTTCTTTAGGTTGTTCAAATGGATAATTCTTTTTTTTTGTAACTTCATCCACAATCCTTATGTGAGACAAGATCACATGTCCTCCTTGTTAATAATGATCGTCGGTAACAGTAGAAAGGGAAACTCAAACACAAATAGACAAAATACAAATTGAAAGAGTAATCGAAACCAAATATCTTGGTATAACGACAGATGATAAAATGAACTGGGAATCTCATATAAGAAATATACAACAAAAGGCGGCAAGAAATACATAAATAATGAATAAAGTAAAATAAGCACTGCACCAAAAATCCTTCCGTATTCTCAACTGCTTCCTAGTGTTACCATAACTGAGTTATTCCACAGAAATATGGGGAAATAACTACAAAAGTATACTTCATTCCAGCCGGGTTAGAAAAAAGATCAGTTAGAATAATACATTTTGTTTGATATAGAGAACATTCAAACCCTTTATTTATTGAATCGAAAATACTGATATTCCATGACATAGTGAATTTGCAAACAGCTAAAATTATGCACAAAGCTAACTATAACTTGTTACCCAAAAATATACAACAATTCTTCTCACCAAAAAAGGAAAAATATTGTAATGAAATGAGAGAGTGGGGATCGCAGAAGGGGATCCATCCATCCATTTTCTACCGCTTATTACCTTTTAGGGTTGCGGGGGGAGCTGGCGCCTATCTCAGCTACAATCGGGCGGAAGGCGGGGTACATCCTGGACAAGTCGCCACCTCATCGCAGGGCCAACACAAATAGACAGACAACATTCACACTCACATTCACACACTAGGGCCAATTTAGTGTTGCCAATCAACCTATCCCCAGGTGCATGTCTTTGGACGTTTGCGGAAGCCGGAGTAGCCGGAAGGAACCCACTCATTCACGGGGAGAACATGCAAACTCCACACAGAAAGATCCCGAGCCCGGGATTGAAACCAGGACTGCAGGACCTTCGTATTGTGAGGCAGACAAAGTAACCCCTCTTCCACCGTGAAACCCCGCAGAAGGGGATGCACATTTTTATAAAATCTAACAAGATCATGACTTGGTTGTGCAAATGTGGATCTTTCCAAGACCATTTCGGGAGAAATCAAGTGTTTCTGCTTCCCATGGATGGAACGGTATTGTGTATCTTGCGAGAAGTACACTGCTAAAATAGCTACTTCCCAACAAATTCAGAAACTCTGCAGTATTGGAAACTTTTTTCCATCTATCCATCCATTGTTTTAATGCTTTTTCCACTTCACTAAAATCCACTGGAAAAGGCGCCCTTGGCCAGCTGGACCAGACGGTCTTACTGTCCATCGAGTCAGTCACTATATATTAATTCTGATACATGGAGCTCATATCTCAAATATATACACGGACAAACTAGCCATGTAGAAACAAAACATTAAAATTCTTTACAGATAAAATGATTATTTTAAAGTATTTCATATGATTGTTATTGTGTCTCAGCCAGTACAGATTAGTGTCCTTTCGCGCTGTAATGTGAGGACTAAGGCGCTGGGTCACTAGAAATGAAGTTATTTGGTGTTCTCTCCTGCAATAACAATGTCGCTATAGCTCAGGGGTAGGGAACCTATGGCTCGGGAGCCAGAAGTGGCTCTTTTGATGACAGCATATGGCTCTCGGATAAATCTGAGCTGGAATTGCTTAACACGATAAATAATGAATAACTCAGCTTGTAATCACAGTGTTGAAAATAATGTTCAAAATATAAAACATTCTCATGCATTTTTAATTCCATCCATCCGTTACTACCGCACCTGTTCAAGAAGTTGCGGTAATGGTAAGAAGTTATTTATTTATTATTGGTTAGTGTGGGGCTTGCCCTCCTGGGGGTTCTTCAGACCACCAAGCACCGACATGAGAGCCTGTTTCAGGGTCACAATTTTTTTTTATTTTTCAATAAGTCCCTCAGTTGCTTTCCCGCAATTGTATTTTTCTTTTTCGTTTTCGCTTGCGCTCTGGCTCCAGCCCCAAACCCGTCTCTCCTCCTGGCTGCTGCTTATAACAGAGTGACAGGTGATTAGATAACAAGGCCCGGGTGGGCCATTTACGCACCTGTCGCTGATTTAGAGGCCGGTCCTGGCACACCCCAGTTCATTGCAGGCCCACAGGTTACGCCCCCTCCATAGTTAGCTTCAGAATAACAATGTTATCACAAACAATAAGAGACCTATTATACTCTAGAAATGTTGGTCTTACTTAAAAATGCATGCGTTTAGTTGTGTTCAGTGTTAAAAAAAATATCATATGGCTCTTACGGGAATACATTTTAAAATATTTGGCTTTTTGGCTCTCTCAGCCAAAAAGGTTCCCGACCACTGCTATAGCTTGTTTAACGTACTGGTCACGACATGTAAATGAAGCATTGCTGTTAGTTTTGGCGAAATAGAGGAATCATCATTACTTGCATTGTTAGCTGCCTCCTGTTAGGAGTTTGTTCACGATTTAGACTCGCACAGAAAAGGGAAGGGCATAAAGTGTGTGTTCTTGCTCACACAAATGATAAATGATAAATGGGTTGTACTTGTATAGCGCTTTTTTACCTTCAAGGTACTCAAAGCGCTTTGACACTACTTCCACATTTACCCATTCACACACACATTCACACACTGATAGAGGGAGCTGCCATGCAAGGCGCGAACCAGCACCCATCAGGAGCAAGGGTGAAGTGTCTTGCTCAGGACACAACGGACGTGACGAGGTTGGTACTAGGTGGGGATTGAACCAGGGACCCTCGGGTTGCGCACGGCCACTCTTCCACTGTGCCACGCCGTCCCTGACACAAGGATTTTGAATGATAGGCAAAACAAAACAAAAACCACATACAAACAACTATATTCACACCCTTGGACTACTTAGAGCGAGGGTGTCCCAATTACTGCCCATGGGCCAAGTTCAGCCCACCGGTGTCTTCAGTCTAGCCCGAGAGACGTCACAAGTTAAATAAGAAGTTTGACCTGCGGTCAAACCTGGAAGTTTGATTGCTGCAAATGTGTTGCCACATAGTGGTCTAAGTTAAGTTGTATGGTTAATGACCATGAGTTGTGTTTGAAAGTGCAAGGAGCAGAGCATCAATTTATTTGACCCAATCCAAACAACTTTTCCCACTCATGGCAAAAATAAACTATAACCAACACGTAACGTTAACGCACGGTATAATATGTAAATGTATATGTACAAATACATATGTATAAGCTATATCAGCAGGGGATCAACACAATTATGACAGACTACTTTCTCCCCGGTGTAGTTAAAAGTTCTAAATATAAAAATGTAAACACCTACTACTGCAACCAATGGGACACCTCCCTCCCCACCACCACCACCACCCTACTCCCTCCTTTACGAGTGGAATGAAATGGAATAGCTACGGAGTTAAGTGACTAGTGTCTAATGTTCAGGAACCTCATGGCCCAGGGATAAAACGTGTTTATGAGGCAATTAGTCTGGCTCCTTGAGACCCAGTGCCTCCCTCTGGAGGGCAGAAGGTCGAAGTGGCCCCGGCTTGGTTGTGCGGGGTCAGACTGGAATCTGTTTTTCCCGTGTGTGGTTGCAATGTCCTCCAGAGGAAGTCTGGGCAGCCGATGATATTCTGTGCTGTATTGATGACCCCGAGGAGGGCTTTCCTGCGTTTGGCTGTACAGGCGGAATACCACACAGTGATGCAGTATAGTCAGGATGCTTTCCAACAAGGAGCGATAGAAGGTCTGTAGTTTCCATGTTATATTTTTTGAGAAATCGGGAGAAGTGCAGTCTTTTTTGGGTCTTCCTGACCACTGCTGGTTGACCATGTTAGATCATTAGCTACGTGAACTTAAAGGCCTACTGAAATGAGATTTTGTTATTTAAACAGGGATAGCAGGTCCATTCTATGTCATACTTGATCATTTCACGATATTACCATTTTTTTGTTGAAAGGATTTAGTAGAGAACATGCACAATAAAGTTCTCAAAATTCGGTCGCCAACAGAAAAGCCCTGTTGATGGCTCCTCACATATTCACATTGTTTTTAATGGGAGCCTCCAAGAAAAAGAGCTATTCGGACCGAGAAAACGACAATTTCCCCATTAATTTGAGCGAGGATGAAAGATTCGTGTTTGAGGATATTGATAGCGACGAATTAGAAAAAAAAAAAAAAAGGCGATTGCATTGAGACGGATTCAGATGTTTTTAGACACATTTACTAGGATAATTCTGGGAAATCCCTTATCTTTCTATTGTGTTGTTATTGTTTTAGTGAATTTAACAGTACCTGATAGTCGGAGGTGTGTGTCCACGGGTGTCTTGACGCCAATGTCTCAGGGAAGTCTACGGCAGCTTTATGGACGGAGCAAGCTCAGCTGATCTCCGGTAAGAGGCGACTTTTTACCACAATTTTCTCTCCGAAACCTGCTGGTTGACATTCGGTTGGGATCCATGTTCGCTTGACCGCTCTGATCCATAGGAAAGCTTCACCTCCGGGAATTTTAAACAAGAAATCATCGTGTGTTTCTGTGGCTAAAGGCTCAAGCTTCCCAACTCCGTCTTTCTACTTTGACTTCTCCATTATTAATTGAACAAATTGCAACAGATTCAGCAACACAGATCTCCAAAATATTGTGTAATTATGCGGTTAAAGCAGACAACTTTTAGCTGTGTGTGTGTGCAGCGCTCATATTTCCTAACAGTCTGTGACGTCACGCGTCCACGTCATCATTATGCAACGTTTTCAAGAAGAAACTCCCGGGACATTGAAAATTGCAATTTAGTAAACTAAAAAGGCCGTATTGGCATGTGTCGCAATGTTAATATTTCATCTGTCAAAGTTATTTGTTGATGAACCCCAAGATGCAGAGATGGAGGCAGGCATTGGATATGAAGACATGATTTAATATAAATAAAAGGAACAAGAACAAACAAAAAGCATGCACGTGGGCCAAATAACAAACTAAGGGGGCTAGCACCGAGAGCTAGAAAAACAAAAAGGAACTTTAGCATGGAAGATAGTGGACAACAAACAGAAAAACTGGTAATAGCTAATGCTAACGGAAACAGCTTACCGCTACGACGACCAGGACAAAATGTAGCACGACAGGTAGTAGCAGTAACAAAACGACATGACACGATAGCAACGACAAGAGCGACATGTTGCAACAAGAATACAATGATCCAGCCACTGACAAAAGACAAAGGAGGTACAAATAGGAGCCGGCTGATTGGCAACAGGTGTGGCCAGATGCCAATCAGCCGCAGCTGAAGGGGAACACAGCACTCAGGGAACAAGACAGGAAGCTGACAAAATAAGAGCACTTGACAGGAACTAAAAGACAGGAAATACTAAACACACTGAGGAGGAACACAGCACTCAGGGAACAAGACAGGAAGCTGACAAATTAAGAGCACTTGACAGGAACTAAAAGACAGGAAATACCAAACACAGGAAACAGACAAATGCAGAGGAAAAAACTAAAACATGGACAAACTGTCAGGGGCAATCCTGACATCATCATTGATATATAAACTATCAGACTGCGTGGTGGGTTTCAGTAGGCCTTTAAAGGAATGTACTTCCTCAACAATAATACCATCTATCTGTAGTAGAGGGGTATCTCCTTTCTTTCCTCCACCATCTCCTTGGTCTTGCTGGCGTTCAGTGAGAGGTTATTCGATGATCACCACGCCTCTTCTCTGTACGCGGTGAATAAAAACATTTTTTCGAAGATAATCGATTTTGTGTATTGCCACCACCTGGAACATACTGTATTGTTACCTAGAGGCTCTTCACTGCTAATATGGTGTATCAGCATCTGGGTGACAATGCTGATTGGGGCTGCTCTAATGGCAGCCCTTCTGGTATCCAAACTGAAACACAGCCGTGGAGGCAATTGGAGCACACTAATTGCAGCGGTGCTCAACACTCAATGCTCAGTTGGCAGATTGAAGAACATCTGCTCGGAGCAATTTGTTTGGCAAGTCATATTGTTCAGGCCGGCAAGAAAGGGCAACAGGAATTGTTTACCTGCTAGCTCTCTGTAGATTTCAACTTCACTGCAGAGCCAAAAGAATGTCCCCTCCTTGCACCAACAGGCAATCAGATGACGGTGCTTGCTGATGCGAAACAGTGGAATCCCAAACGTTGAACTGTGCTCATGCAGAGGGCAAGGGGAATGCAGTTGGGTAGGCTTCAATGAACACTAGGCTTAATTAAAAATCACAAAAGAAAGGAGTGTTAAGTGTTGTCCTGCAGGATGTTCCTTCCAATTAGAGCAAATGTTATCTTTCGTGGGAGGCAGTTGCGCTCGTAGTGGACGATTGTATTCAAAATATCAGTTTAAAACTCTAAAAGCCTTGAATATCCATCCATCCATCCTTTTTTCTACCGCTTATTCCCTTTTTGGTCGCGGGAGGCGGTGGTGCCTATCTCAGCTACTATCAGGCGGAAGGCTCCCGTCCAACGGCAAAACCTAGTAACTCACTTCTAGCTGATTTTGAGAAAACAAAGGAAAACCATCAATCAATCAATCAATGTTTACTTATATAGCCCTAAATCACTAGTGTCTCAAAGGGCTGCACAAACCACCACGACATCCTCGGTAGGCCCACATAAGGGCAAGGAAAACTCACACCCAGTGGGACATTGGTGACAATAATGACCCAGTGGGACGTCAGTGACAATGATGACTATGAGAACCTTAGAGAGGAGGAAAGCAATGGATGTCGAGCGGGTCTAACATGATACTGTGAAAGTTCAATCCACAATGGATACAACACAGTCGCGAGAGTCCAGTCCAAAGAGGATCCAAGACACAGCAGCGAGAGTCCCGTTCACAGCGGAGCCAGCAGGAAACCATCCCAAGCGTAGGCGGACCAGCAGCGCAGAGATGTCCCCAGCCGATACACAGGCGAGCAGTACATGGCCACCGGATCGGACCGGACCCCCTCCACACGGGAGAGTGGGACATAGAAGAAAAAGAAAAGAAACGGCAGATCAACTGGTCTAAAAAGGGAGTCTATTTAAAGGCTAGAGTATACAAATGAGTTTTAAGGTGAGACTTAAATGCTTCTACTGAGGTGGCATCGCGAACTGTTACCGGGAGGGTATTCCAGAGTACTGGAGCCCGAACGGAAAATGCTCTATAGCCCGCAGACTTTTTTTGGGCTTTGGGAATCACTAATAAGCCGGAGTCCTTTGAACGCAGATTTCTTGCCGGGACATATGGTACCATACAATCGGCAAGATAAGATGGAGCTAGACCGTGTAGTATTTTATACGTAAGTAGTAAAACCTTAAAGTCACATCTTAAGTGCACAGGAAGCCAGTGCAGGTGAGCCAGTACAGGCGTAATGTGATCAAACTTTCTTGTTCTTGTCAAAAGTCCAGCAGCCGCATTTTGTACCAACTGTAATCTTTTAATGCTAGACATGGGGAGACCCGAAAATAATACGTTACAGTAGTCGAGGCGAGACGTAACAAACGCATGGATAATGATCTCAGCGTCTTTAGTGGACAGAATGGAGCAAATTTTAGCGATGTTACGGAGATGAAAGAAGGCCGTTTTAGTAACGCTTTTAATGTGTGCCTCAAAGGAGAGAGTTGGGTCGAAGATAATACCCAGATTCTTTACCGTGTCGCCTTGTTTAATTGTTTGGTTGTCAAATGTTAGAGTTGTATTATTATATAGAGTTCGGTGTCTAGCAGGACCGATAATCAGCATTTCCGTTTTTTTGGCGTTGAGTTGCAAAAAGTTAGCGGACATCCATTGTTTAATTTCATTAAGACACGCCTCCAGCTGACTACAATCCGGCGTGTTGGTCAGTTTTAGGGGCATGTAGAGTTGTGTGTCATCAGCATAACAGTGAAAGCTAATACCGTATTTGCGTATGATGTCACCTAGCGGCAGCATGTAGATGCTGAAGAGTGCAGGGCCAAGGACCGAACCCTGGGGAACTCCACACGTTACCTTAACGTAGTCCGAGGTCACATTGTTATGGGAGACACACTGCATCCTATCAGTAAGATAAGAGTTAAACCAAGACAGGGCTAAGTCTGACATACCAATTCGTGTTTTGATACGTTCTAATAAAATATTATGATCGACGGTATCGAAAGCAGCAATCGATCTTGATGCTGTCTTACAAAGATTTACAAAGTCATCAAACGTATAGACGTTTTCTTGAGCTTTCATTGAATATGCTCTCATGAACGTGTGCCCTTTCTCCAGATATTTTATCACAATCTCGGGTGGGCCCCATTCCGCGTTTGCACATTGGGCAAGAGCCGTGTACAGTGTCCAGTTTTTCTTTTGACCTCCACAGTTATCTGCCCAAAAGAGTATGCAAGGGGAAGAATCAAGAAACTTACATTTAATGAAAGTGCTTGCAACGTCCTGGGCCAATCTTCTAAAGATCCCCTCGTGCCATAATATCACATAATCAGGTTGACCGTCGGCCCCCATTCGTGCAAATGTCTCATTAAAGACAATAAGGCGACTGACAAAGAAGCTCCGATTGGTCCCTTGAGATACTAGGTTTTTCCGTTGTATCTACGCGGTTATGTGGTAGTTGCTAGGTCCTGCCATGTGCGTAACAGCTTACTTACGGAATAAATTACAATATCGCTTACACTAATGTAAAGCATATCACCTAGGAACTCCAAAATTATTATCAGCTCAGTTTTGACCAAAATTGAGTTACTGGGTTTTGCCTTCGGACGGGAGAAGGCAGGGTACAATCTGAACAAGTCGCCATAGACATTAAAAATTTAAGTGTGTTATTTGTCTCCCCAACACATTCTGAAAGGCACACACAAATATGGAAAAAAGTGTCGATGACAAATTCTCATTGTCCAAGCTTCCAACATCGCAATGCATTTTCAGGTCATTTACAACCAACTGCTAGGATTTTCTTAGCCAAGTTTAGTATTACTGCTTTGTAAATAATAAACACATTTTTCCTGTAAGAGACTTTCAATCGAGTGAAATAATTTCTAAATAGAACCACCTTTTTGAAAGTGTTGTAATTCCTTAATAGATTGTCAAAACTCCAGCTTTTCCTGCCCTTGTTTGAAATTGGGTTCTATAATCAAGAAGATAAAGGTAACAAGTAGAGTTCAAGTAAACGTCCAACGGAATAAGAACTGTTGTACACCTTCATTGATAAGACCAACGAATAATGTTGTTTTATATGACTGCAAGAAGGAAAGACACATTTTAAACGTGCTTTAACTCAAATCTTAACATTTAACTGTGAAATAGTTAAGACTTGAATAGCCACAGTTACAGGCAATATCAGTATTTAGTTTGAGAATGATAACCAAAAAGAAAAAAACATTTTTTTTAATATTGTACTATTAGGGAACGCTGGAATATTATACATGTAATACAATTAATAAAAAATAATATAACAATGTATCTTGGGTATGTCACAGATGTTTGTTCTTAAGCCTTACAGTGACACATTAAGAAAAAATAACACCAATGTTACATTTGTGAAGGTGTCTAACATTTATGAAGTGTTCTAAGGAAAACATTGGTGAATGCTGCTTTCCGTCTCTACTTTCTTTATAAAAGACTTTTGTCACAGGCTTCAGAAAAAGTTTTTGTATATTTTAGTTTGTGGATCCCACAAGGGAGAGAGGAATCTGTAGTCAATGGAGGCGACCAAAAACCTCTGAGTATGCAGGTTTACCGGTGTTTGAAGATTACAGTATGTGTTTTCATTGCCTTAAAATGAATAGTCTCTTAGCCTGAAAATGATTGTAAGAGAAAAACTAATAGTTCATGTTAAAGTCCAATTGTTGACTTTTTTTGATTCAGGGTCTCAAAAGTAAAATCTTCTTCTATGGTCTGTATTCATCCCTGTTTAAAAAGGTAATTGAATCTGGTTAAAGCAGGCCCTGGGCAATAATTTTGACTCGAGAGCCACATTGAGAGAAAAAATGTGTCTGGGGCCCGGTGGATATGTGGATGTGTGTGCTGTACAAAAATTGTTGGTGGGTGTGATTTTCAGAACCACTGATACAAAAACTCACAATAATGTATGATAAAATGATAAAAAACAGTGCATCTCAAAAAGCGGAATATCATGTTTATTTTTTGTTACTTATTGAGACACCCAGAACATACATTTAAATGAAAATATATATCACTTTTCTGCTGTGACATGAATTACTGTAATAACCCTTATCACTCAAAAGCGCAGTTTCCAACCAGAAATACTGTCTCTAGTTCAAGACTTACGGTAATCAAAAAAAAGTACAGCACATCATGAAGGCGGCTACAGTTTTGATAATATAGGCCTAAAAATTTTTAGAAACGTCCGGTGGGCCAAATTGAAAATCTTACTGGGCCGTATGCGACCCAAATCTGGGTTAAAGGAAAGGTCTGTGATCTGCAGATTAGGTTTGTTGTGAAGCTTTAGTATTTGCTGTTAGGTTGTATGGCTATCATAACAAATGTACATGACTACATGCTTGCTTCAAATGTTCCAACATAAATAAATATGTAATATATACATAAATATTATTTTATTGCTAAGTCTTGCAGACATATTCCAAAGGCTTACTACAGCTTCGCATTCAATGTGCTGTGGTGAAGTGTGAAGCCACATAAACTAGTGGTCTCGTTTTGCATTTGTTATTTTGTGAAAAACAAATAAGGTTAACAAAAACAACAACACTTTGCACAAAGTTAGGGTGGGTTTCAATGGTACTCGACACAAAGCACTCCAAGTCGGATCCAAATTCAGATTTGATTTGATTTTTATTAAGGATCCGCATTAGCTGGTTGCCACAACAACTTACTAGTCTTCCTGGGGTCCACAACTCAATACAATTACAAGTAAAAGCATATAATTATAACTACGAAATACAGACAAAAATAAAAATACCACAGTTCTGCTGTAACATGTGCTAAGAAGGATTACTCTCAATACTTCTTAGACGCAGATATAAAAATGACAAAATAAACCAAGGAGTTGAAACTAAAGCTTTAAAAACTAATTTAATAATAAATAATTATAATAATGGATTAGATTTATATCGCACTTTTTTATTGTTAGATACTCAAAGCGCTCACAGAGAAGTGGGAACCCATCATTCATTCACAACTGGTGGTGGTAAGTTACATGTGTAGCCACAGCTGCCCTGGGGTAGACTGACGGAAGCGTGGCTGCCAGTTGGCGCCTACGGCCCCTCCGACCACCACCAATCATTCATTCATCAATCATTCACCAGTGTGAGCGGCACCGGGGGCAAGGGTGAAGTGTCCTGCCCAAGGACACAACGGCAGCAATTTGGATGTCTATAGGAGGGAAGCGAACCTGCAACCCTCAGGTTTCTGGCACGGCCGCTCTACCCACTACGCCATGCCGTCCCAAATTTGTAAACAATGGCACAGACAGAAATCCCAACTCAATGTTCCTCACTGATGTAACAGAAGAGGAAATAATCACATTTAGAAATGAATGTAAATCCAAGTAAGTGAATTTATATGAAAACGATAAAATGGTTAATGATAAGATTTTATAACCTTTAATGTACAATATATCAGTAATCTATCATTTCAAACAAAAAAATTCCAAACTAAATTAAAATAGCAAATGTACCCATTTATAAAACTGGTGATAAACACCAGTTTACAAACTATAAACCAGTTTCCTTACTTCCACAATTTTCTACAATCGTTGAAAAATTATTCAACAACAGATTGGACGTTCATAAATAAAAGTGGAACAATCCCAGAGAACCAATATGGATAAAGGGTCAACATTTCGATGGCATTAATGGAAATAAACTGAAGAGACTACCAATGCAATAGATGGTAAACAGTGTGCAGCTGCAGTGTTTGTGGATCTGACTTTCTCACCGGCACTAATTGAGGGCGGACGCTCCCCTTTCCTCTCCCTTATCTCTCCTGCTTGCTTCTTTGTCTTGTCTTGTCTCCAAATCTAAACATTTGAAATATTGAACTGGCCTCAACGAAATTGACAAGATCTTGGGTTTGGGGGAACCTACATGCTGTGACAGAGCGGTTGTTGCTGGACACACGACGGGCTCTAGGGAGAAGGAGTGCGGCATGCCTGGCGACCCCTTAGTCGAGGACGTGAAGATATCCACCTATTGGGAATTATGACAACAGGAAATCTGCAAATTGGAGTAAGCATTGCTTTGGTTTAACGACAAATTGAAAGTTGCTGGCAGTCTTTAAAGGGGAACATTATCACAATTTCAAAAGGGTTAAAAAAAATAAAAATCAGTTCCCAGTGGTTTGTTGTATTTTTTGAATTTTTTTTCTAAATTTTACCGGTCCCGGAATATCCCTAAATAAAGCTTTAAAGTGCCTTATTTTCGCTGTCTTCGAAACCACTATCCATTTCCCTGTGACGTCATACAGGGCTGCCAATACAAACATGGCGGTTACCACAGCAAGATATGGTGATATTAGCTCGGATTCAGACTCGGATTTCAGCGCCTTAAGCGATTCAGCAGATTACGCATGTATTGAAACAGATGGTCGGAGTATGGAGGCAGATAGCGAAAACGAAATTGAAGAAGAAATTGAAGCTATTGAGCGAATAGCTATTGACGCTATTCGGTCATAGCGTGGGTGTACTTAATGAAGTGGCCCATAGCATGGCTGCCTTATTAGCATCGCCGGTAAAATGTGCGGACCAAACGATCAGGACTTTCGCATCTTGTGATACTGGAGCAACTTAAATCCGTCGATTTGTAAGTGTTTGTTTCGCATTAAATGTGGGTATCTAGTTTCAAATGTACATACAGGTAGCGTAAATAGCATTTTAGCATTGATTAGCGTAGCATGCTAGCATCGATTAGCTGGCAGTCATGCCGTGACCAAATATTTCTGATTAGCACATAAGTCAACAACATCAACAAAACTCACCTTTGTGATTTTGTTGACTTAATCGTTGCAAATGCATCTGCAGGTTATCCATACATCTCTGTGCCATGTCTGTTTTAGCACCGCCGGTAAAATGTGAAGACACTTTGGTACATTCAATGGGGGTCTGGCGGCAGATTTCTTGCCAGTGGTGCAACTTGAATCCCTCCCTGTTAGTGTTGTCATACCCTCCGACAACACACCGACGAGGCATGATGTCTCCAAGGTTCCAAAAAATAGTCGAAAAAACGGAAAATAACAGAGCTGAGACCCGGTGTTTGTAATGTGAAAATGAATATGGCGGGTGTGTTACCTCGGTGACGTCACATTCTGACGTCATCGCTAAAAGACCGATAAACAGAAAGGCGTTTAATTTGCCAAAATTCACCCATTTAGAGTTCGGAAATCGGTTAAAAAAATACATGGTCTTTTTTCTGCAACATCAAGGTATATATTGACGCTTGCACAGGTTTGGTGATAATGTTCCCCTTTAAAGTACCCCAAAGCTGCCACAAATGATTGGAGAATGTTGGAAGAACTGTGGACACTCTTGTGATTTGGATAACATCGGACTGTCTCCCCCGCAGGATGAATTTTGGGTGAAAAGCTAATTTTATTTTTCATACTTGGATTATTTCCCTGGCTTCGAGACTCTCCCGAAGGAAAGGACAGCAAAGACACAAAACAAACTCCTTTTTTGTCTCTCATGGACACACACCCGTTGTTGTTGACTTTGGACTAGCGAATGCACGATATTATGGCCGCGGAACAGAGAAACGCGGCAAGCTTACACACACATGCAGCCACAAAAATATACGCCGCACACACGTACCCCAACCCCCTTCCAACGCCCTTGACACGAATCCCTTAGGAGTGATGGAAGGATGGGTAGCGCCTGAAGAGCTGCAGCCTTCTACCGTAGACCCCACTTCTTCCCCTCAGTTGCAAAATGTATGTTGTAATATGTATATGTGCTTTAGTATGGCTAGGCTTTCTTAGGAGCCCAGTCTGGATTGTATTTTTTTACTCATCCTCCCCCAGCATTTACCTTTTTCCCATCTTTTACGGGTGCCTTGTGGCGACCAATCAGCGTTCCTTTTCTGTAACCCTGTACACTGTTTGTTTGTCTTATCTTCAACGGGTTTGTGCTGAAAACAAAGTTTCGTTGTACTTGTGCAATAACAATAAAGACCTGCCTACCTACCTAAAGCAGTTGACACACATAATCATATCAACAAAAATACATTCGAAAAATATGGCATCAGAGAGTTGGTGTTACAATTGACAGATAGCCAGGCCGAGGACCTGTGGCTAGAAAAAAAAAAAGAGATATTTAAGTCAGGAACAAAAGGCGCACTACAGAGTTAGGAAAAAGCACAACAGAAAACACCTGTGACAAAAGGTCACCGGGAATCAACAAAGTCACAGAGAAACCAAAATGGTTAAAGCAAAGTGCTAGCAACAAAATGACAAGCCACTAGTAGAAGAGGTCAGAGGCAACAGGCAAAAAGGCTCGACATCTAATTTTGAACAGGAGCTGGGGCATGGCGAGGCAGCGAGACGCAGGCAAGGCTTTTGATTGATTGATTGAAACTTTTATTAGTAGATTGCACAGTATTGCCGCAGTATTGCCTACCACCCAGCTGTGCTTAATTAAGACAATAATTGTCAACCGGTTGCAGGAGTGCTCCTGGGGCTCTGCCCTGGAACACCGAACAAGGGCAACTGAAACAGAAAAAAAAAGCAGTAGCAGACTGCACACATGACAGATGGTCTTCAAATGGGTAAGAAGCAACTTAATCAACAAGCTGTAGTAGCATCTAGTGCAGGGGTGTCAAAGTCAAATACAGAGTGGGCCAAAATTTTAAACTGAACAAAGCCGCGGGCCAAGGGTTGAACAAATGAACCTTTTAATAGGGACCCGAACAAGTTTTGCATTGAATATTGAACAAGCAAGGCTTATATAACTTTATAGTGACATACAAAATCGAGTTTAAAATAATAATAATAATAATTAAAAATATCAATGGCATATCAAATAAAATTTAAATAAAAATTGAGTGCCTCTTTTCTATTTGCAGCCTTCTGAGGTAAATATCATAATAAACTTCGTCCACAGGCTAATAATACATTTGAAAATAAAATAACAATAATGAAAGAATCAAACATTCAAGCCTTGAAATAACAAGAGAAAGTGCATGAATAAATTGTTAATTATTGCTCAGTTTGCTACACTGATTTGGTTGAACAATGAATATGGAACAAGCAATAACTATACAACTTAATAGTGCAAAATGAACATTCAAAAAACAAACAAAAAAAAATTGTCAAATAAATACAATTTAAATAAAATATTTAATGCCTCTTTTCTATTTGCAGCCTTCTGAGGTAAATATCAACTTTACATTTTTCCACAGGCTAATAAATAAAAAAATAATGAGATGGGTGGGGTTGGTGGTGGGGGGGTGGGTTTTGGTGGTAGTCAGTGCTGCAAGGGTTTCTGGGTATTTGTTCTGTTTATGTTGTGTTACAGTGCGGATGTTCTCCCGAAATGTGTTTGTCATTCTTATATGTTGTGGGTTGACAGTGTGGCGCATATTTGTAACAATGTTAAAGTTGTTTATACGGCCACCCTCAGTCTGACCTGTATGGCTGTTGAGCAAGTATGCGTGGCATTCACTTAAGTGTGTGTACAAGTCGCATGTATCATGTGACTTGGCCGCCACGCTGTTTGTATGGAGTAAAAGTGGACGTGACAACATATTGTAGATAACGCTAAAGGCAGTACCTTTATAGTACCGGTGGGCCAGCTCTAATGTTAATTTGATATTGCCTCAAGGGCCAAATGAAATTGTACGGCGGGCCAAATTTGGACCGCAGGCCAGAGTTTGAAACCCATGATCTAGTGCCATGGAAAAGTATTGCCAATATGCTATTATGTATGCATACGGACGTCGCTCGAGTCTCGCTACGCCATTAACCCTTGCTGTTTGCCAGCAGTGACGCGAGGTAGATGCAACAAATGATTGTTTACTTTCAAGATGCCGTCACAGGCGATGTTTGGCTTTGCTTATGCTTTCCCTGTTTTCTTTCGCCTGTCTTTATTAAGAAGAAAACAGTTTAGAAGACAATGTTATTGGCAAAATATGCAAGTGTTGTTGCATCAGGGTGCCCTATGTAAAATGTATCTTATTGTATATTTTATTTGAAGACAATATTTACGTGCAATAGCAAAAGTTTGAAGTCTGACTAAACCACCAGTGTCATTATTATAAAATCATTAATTACGCTTCTGACTTACATTTGTACGCTTCTGTGGTTTTCTGGTCTGACATTTGTTTGCTCGCACTCAGTTCGCTTCAAGGGAGGCACTTGGCTCTTCCGCCGGAAGAGGACAATTTCAACACCTCCGACGGACAATTTCAACACCTCCGGATTAACGTGAACGCGGAAGGGCAAAAATAAGGGCGGAGGAAGGGTGTTCGAATTCAGCCTTAAAGTTTTTTGCAGTCGACACAACTTTTTTTTTTTCAGGAGAGAGCACATAGAAGCTAATACAAATTATAATACATTATATATACAATGACGAAGTAATATAATATTTTTTGTGCGTTACTAATAAATAAAGCCAAATATGTTCTGGACAAAAATCACTTCATATTCTCTACTGCTCACTAGTGTTACCATATCTGAGTAATTGTGTAGAAATATGGGGTAATATCTGCAAAAGTATGCTTACTTCACTAACAGTGTTACAAAAAACATCCATTAGAACAGTGGTTCTTAACCTTGTTGGATGTACCGAACCCCGCCAGTTTCATATGCGCATTCACCGAACCCTTCTTTAGTGAAAAATAAAATGTTTTTTCTTCATTTAATGATGTTATTATATTAAATAAATACTATCCATCCATCCATCCATTTTCTACTGCTTATTCCCTTTGGGGTCGCTGGTGCCTATCTCAACTACAATCGGGTGGAAGGCGGTTTACACCCTGGACAAGTCGCCATCTCATCGCAGGGCCAACACAGATAGACAGACAACATTCACACTCACATTCACACACCAGGGCCAATTTAGTGTTGCCAATCCACCTATCCCCAGGTGCATGTCTTTGGAGGTGGGAGAAAGCCGGAGTACCCGGAGGGAACCCACACATTCACGGGGAAAACATGCAAACTTCACACAGAAATATCCCGAGCCTGGGATTGAACCCAGGACTACTCGGGACCTTCGTATTGTGAGGCAGGTGCTCTAACCCTTCTTCCACCATAAAGAAATACTAATAAAGATATATTTTATAAAAAGAACGTTACAGGAATGTACACATGATCCCATGTTTACATCTCATTTTGCAAGATGTGAATGTTTTAGTGGGACCTAAATGCGATATCTGAAAGGGGTACGGATTATTTCCAACCCCACCTTGTACAGAGCTCATGAAAAACCATGTATTGTTTTTTTTTGTCATTGTACGTGTGCCAAAACACTTATATTAGAAAATAATATCATGGAAATGATTGCTGTCATTTGATTATAATAATAAAACATTGAACTTGTTATTAAGTCAGGTTTGGACGGAGGCTCGGTCGAACCCCTGAGGCCGACTGACCGAACCCCTAGGGTTTGATCGAACCCAGGTTAAGAACCACTGCATTAGAATAATACATAATGTTGATTATGGAGAGCATACAAACTCTTTATTTATTGATTTAAAAATATTGAAATTTAACGATTTGATGCATTTGCAAACAGTTAAAATTATGCACAAAGCAAACTAAAACCTTCTACCCAGAAATGTACAACATTTTTTTCTCAACTAAAGATGAGAAATATAACCTTGGAAGAAAATCTAATTTAAAACATATGTTTGCATGTACAACACTTAAAACCTTTAGCAAATCAGTGTCCATCAATCCATCCATCATTCTCCGCATATCCGAGGTCGGGTCGCAGGGGCACCAGCCTAAGCAGGGAAGCTCAGACTTCCCTCTCCCCAGCCACTTCGTCTAGCTCTTCCCGGGATATCCCGAGGCGTTCCCAGGCCATCCGGGAGACATAATCTTCCCAACGTGTCCTGGGTCTTCCCCGTGGCCTCCTACCGGTTGGACGTACAATAAACACCTCCCTAGGGAGGCGTTCGGGTGGCATCCAGACCAGATGCCCGAACCACCTCATCTGGCTCCTCTCGATGTGGAGGAGCAGCGGCTTTACTTTGAGTTCCTCCCGGATGACAGAGCTTCTCACCTTATCTCTAAGGGAGAGCCCCCGCCACACGGCGGAGGAAACTCATTTCGGCCACTTGTACCCATCATCTTATCCTTTCGGTCATGAACCAAAACTCATGACCATAGGTGAGGATGGGAACGTAGATCGACCGGTAAATTGAGAGCTCTGCCTTCCGGCTCAGCTCCTTCTTTACTACAACGGATCGATACAACGTCCGCATTACTGAATACGCCGCACCGATCCACCTGTCAATCTCACAATCCACTCTTCCCCAACTCGTGATCAGTGTGTGGAATTAAATTATGAAATGTATTAAGGAAATAAATCAAAACACCAATATGATTCAGTTTAAGAGAATGGTCAAATTACAAGTGTTCAAATAGTTTAAAAAAAAATCTTGATTAATTTGTAAACTTCATTAAAAAATGATAATTTTATAAGTCTCATAATGTGAATTACACTTATGCTGTAATGAGAAACTGGAAATGTGGGCTGTATCATGTTGTAACTGTATGCATGTTGGAAATAAACTTACGCCGTTATCATTTGTATTGTGCTCTCTCCTAAACGACATCTGGTCACATCGTCTGCAGATATTACTAACTTCAATTCCTTAATTCCTACCCAGATATCCTGTATTGATCTCCGGGTCACGCCGCAAGATGGATTTAAAGCTGTAGTGCGTGTTCGCCTCTCTTCACGTGTTGCTTCCTGTTGGTCGAATAACTTCTTACCCAGTTCAAGACCAGCTCTCTGATTCCATACCATTCTAATTTGCTAACTAAGATATTGTTATTGTGTCAAATGTTTTTGTTATGTCCATAAACACTGCAGCTGCACACTGTTTATCTATTGCAGCGATTCTCAAACATTGCTGGTATTTGCCCTCCAACTAGTGGTACTCTAAATAATCACTTAATTATATATTATAATGACGGGACTCGAGCTGTTCTCAAACGTTCGTTGGAAGTCGTTACAATCCGACTACTGTAGACCATAGTCGACACCAAACTAAACAAAACAAAAACATCTGATTTATTATTGTTCTGATCCGCTACTCGGATCTTCACATATTGTTGCTTTGTTCCGATTTTATTTCACTTTCGGTAGTTTGACCTCCTTATTTCCTGTTTAGTCTGTCACCATGGTTTCATATTGTTTCCACCTGCTACTCTCGGTTCCCGCACACCTGTTTTACTAATCACCTCCCTTATTTAAGCTCGCCCCTTTTGTTAGTTCTGCCTGGGATCCTAATTTGCTTATACGCAACTAGTGATGACTGCTATTGATTCTATTACTCACTAGCTCTCACGTTAAGCTCCATTTTAGTCCTAGCTTTCATGCTAGTTGTTTTGTTTTCTCTCTTTGTGCCTTCGTGCCAAGTGTTTGTTTTCCGTTTGTTATTCCTAACCTCCATGCTAGCGCCATTTGTTTTCCTTTTTCTATTAGCACCAGTGTTTTTGTTCTAGCCTGTTTTGAGTTGAATAAATCGTTATTTCTTACCTTTTGCTGTATTCTTGCCGACGCATCCACGGAGGAACAAATCTGGCATCGTTATGCCACACAGTCTTCACAATTATTTAAGTAAAGTGTTTTGTTTTTCTACTTTTACACACAGTTTTACTGTTCAAACTGGGTGTAATGTTAGAGTGGCCAATATATGATATGCCCTGCCTTGATTTTATGAAATACTTAAACCTACTACGCTACTGTATTTTAACGTTGGTCATTATGGTGGTACTTAAACAGAGCCAAATGTTTTCTGATGCAGTACTTGGTGAAACAAAGTTTGAAAACCACTGATATATTGCATTAGTAATTGTCTGTTATTTTGCTTGACTTGCCTTTATCTCCACAAATGTGGCAAATGTGCAGTAATTTACAGTGTTAAAACAACTGCTGGTCATTTAGAAAGTTTTGTTGTTTATTGGCTACTTGTCAATGTCTGTAAACTCACAGCAAATTGGGGCGGAAAAATGTGTGTGTATACATACCAGGTTCCTGCACATAGAGCTAACCCCACTTTTTTTCCTCTTTGGATCTGGCCCTGGAAAAGCAACGCCAGCAGCTGTCAAGACACTGAGTGGCATCCAGGCAGGCAGTGTAGGTTTTTCGGCCCTTACCCTGTGACAGTGGCAGACTCACAATGACTTCCAGCCTAACAGTCTCTTAACCGCCTTGCCTCTGTCCTGAGTTCTAAATGTTATCATTACTGTGTGGAGGAATGTCATCATTTTACCCCCTTGGAGCATGGAGACACCCATTGTCAAGTGGCAGCTATGCAGTGGCATTCACCGTGTGAATGACAAGATATAATAGCAGCTGCAGCGACAATGGTTCATGCACACCAGGGGCCATTAAAGTGATTCATATCTGTCTCCCTCTGTTTCTAAGACAAATGCAGAATTATATGACTCAACCTTCAATGCCCTTTGAGAGAGTTAGGTGAAATGAGCTGGCGTCGAGGAAGGGATTTTACTGAGGAGCAATGTCAGAATCATAGATGTGGGAGAAAAAATGTTGGAAAATTATGGACGTGAAAATCCCGAGAGGGAATTGCTTTCTTTCCACAAGATTAAAGTCAAAATGATGCACGAGTAAAAGTGTCAAATAAGGTCATGGCTACTTCATCTTGCAGGACCAGTCCATATCAGATAAATAGCAATGGGTTGGACAACCATTCTGATTATTATTTCACCTGCCCTCTACTCCATTTGTTTCATTTGGCCTCTTGGGTGCAAAGCACGGAATAGACTACCGTGTCCATGATTGCCCACTTTCAATTTGCTCAACCTTTTAGTGTGCTCCTACTGGGTTGGCCCACTACTCTAACACACACAGGATTACAAAGAACCTGTTCACTGAAGCACACTTGGTCTATTACAACAAGGTGTGCAATGTATATATGTATATAAATATATATCTATATATATATATATATATATATATATATATATATATATATATATATATATATATATATATTACACACAATATTGCCAAAAGTATTTGGCCACCCATCCAAGATCAGAATGAGGTGTCCTAATCACTTGGCCGGATTACAGGTGTATACGATCAAGCACTTAGGCATGGAGACTGTTTCTACAAACATTTGTACAAGAATGGGCCGCTTTCAGGAGCTCAGTGGTTTCCAGCGTGGAACTGTCATAGGATGCCACCTGCCCAACAAATCCAATCTTGAAATTTCCTTCCAATTAGCCCCACGTACAGTACGCAGAGAGCTTCATCTTAGCTGGATCTAAGGCATGCATCACCAAGTCCAATGCGAAGCGTGGAATGCAGTGGTGTAAAGCACATCGCCACTGGACCCTAGAGCATTATATACATGTTACAGGTTAAATATCTTTTATTATTGAATGTTTCAAATGTGATACATATTTAATGGGCCAAAATGAAATCAAGCCTTTTGGCTTTGTGTGCCATCCATTTGCCTTTTTAAAGCATTACATGTATTCAATTATTTAAGATGTCAATAAACTTCTCGATCAGTCAATCAAAGCAGTGGTGACGCGTTCTCTGGAGTGATAAATCATGCTTTTCCATCTGGCAATTTGATGGACAAGTCTGGGTTTGGAGGTTGTCAGGAGAATGGTACATTTTGGACTGCATTGTGCTGTGTGTGAAATTTGGTGGAGGAAGAATTATGGTGCGGGGTTGTTTTTCAAGAGTTGAGCTTGGCCCCTTAGTTACAGTAAAAGGAACTTTGAATGCTCCAGGATACCAAAACATTTTGAAAAATTCCATGCTCTCAACCTTGTGGGAACAGTGTTGAGTGGGCCCCTTCTTCTTCCAACATGACAGTGCACCAGTTCACAAAGCAAGGTCCATAAATAGATGGATGACAGAGTCTGGTGCAGAAAAACTTAACTAGCCTATACAGAGTCCTGACCGGAACTCAATAGAACACCTTTGTGGTGAATTAGAACAGAGACTGAGAGCCAGGCCTTCTCGACCAACATCAGTGAGTGACCTCACCAATGCGCTTTTGAAAGAATGGTCAAAAATTCCTATAAACCAACTTCGCAACCTTGTGGACATCCTTACTAGAAGAGTTGGAGCTGTAATGGCTTCAAAAGGTGGACCGACATCATATTGAACGCTTTGGGTTAGGAATGAGATGGCACTTCAAGTTCATATGTGAGTCAAGGCAGGTGGCCAAATACTTTTAGCAAAATACTGTAGAGTGTGTGTGTGTGTGTGTGTGTGAATTATGAATTATATTTATATAGCGCTTTTCTCAAGTGACTCAAAGCGCTTTACATAGTGACACCCAATATTTAAGTTACATTTATACCAGTGTGGGTGGCACTGGGAGCAGGTGGGTAGGCAGTAACTAGGATGGCACAAGCGGGAATCGAACCTGAAACCCTCAAGTTGCTGGCACGGCCACTCTACCAACCGAGCTATGCCGCCCCGTGTGTGTGTGTGTGTGTGTGTGTGTGTGTGTGTGTGTGTGTGTGTGTGTGAGTGTGTATATATATATATATATATATATATATATATATATATATATATATATATATATATATATATATATATATCCAGACCCCGTTTCCATATGAGTTGGGAAATTGTGTTAGATGTAAATATAAACGGAATACAATGATTTGCAAATAATTTTCAACCCATATTCAATTGAATGCATTACAAAGACAACATATTTGATGTTCAAACTCGAAAACTTAGGTTTTTTTTGCAAATAATAATTGACTTAGAATTTCATGGCTGCAACACGTGCCAAAGTAGTTGGGAAAGGGCATGTTCACCACTGTGTTACATCACCATTTCTTTTAACAACACTCAATAAACGTTTGGGAACTGAGGAAACTAATTGTTGAAGCTTTGAAAGTGGAATTCTTTCCCATTCTTGTATTATGTAGTGTTTCAGTCGTTCAACAGTCCGGGGTCTCCGCTGTCGTATTTTACGCTTCATAATGCAGCACACATTTTCAATGGGAGACAGGTCTGGACTGCAGGCGAGCCAGGAAAGTAAGTGAGTGAATTATATTTATATAGCGCTTTCCACAAGTGACTCAAAGCGCTTTACATAGTGAAACCCATTATCTAAATTACATTTAAACCAGTGTGGGTGGCACTGGGAGCAGGTGGGTAAAGTGTCTTGCCCGAGGACACAACGGCAGTGACTAGGATGGCGGAAGCGGGAATCAAACCTGCAACCCTCAAGTTGCTGGCACGGCCACTCTACCAACTGAGCACTCTTTTTTTACAAAGCCACGCTGTTGTAACACTTGTCTTGCTGAAATAAGCAGGGGCGTCCATTGTAACGTTACTTGGGTGACAATATATGTTGTCCCAAAACCTGTATGTACTTTTCAGCATTAATGGGGCCTTCACAGATGTGTAAGTTACCCATGTCTTGGCCACTATTACACACCCATACCATCACATATGCTGGCTTTTGAACTTTGTGCCTATAACAATCTGAAGGGTTATTTCCCTCTTTGTCCTGGAGGACACCACGTCCTCTGTTTTAAAATATAATTTGAAATGTGGACCCTTCAGACTACAGAATACCTTTCCACTTGGCATCAGTCCATCTTAGATGAGCTCG
>NC_084613.1:60271282-60356282 GCF_033978795.1 Nerophis ophidion
ACAAAGGTGAGTTTTGTTGATGTTGTTGAGTTATGTGCTAATCAGACATATTTGGTCGCGGCGTGACTGCCAGCTAATCGATCCTACCATGCTATTTAGGCTATAGCTGTATGTACATTTGAAACTAAATTACGTTTCCTTCCACCCACATTTAATGCGAAAAAAACACTTACCAATCGACGGATTTAAGTCGCTCCAGTGTCACAAGATGCGAAAGTCCTGATCGTTTGGTCCGCACATTTTGCCAGCGATGCTAATGCAGCTATTCGGCCATGCTATGGCTATGAAAAGCGTCAATAGCTATTTGCTCAATAGCTTCAGTTTCTTCTTCAATACTTTCATACTCCAACCATCCGTTTCAATACATGCGTAATCCGTTGAATCGCTTAAGCCGCTGAAATCCGAGTCTGAATCCGAGCTAATGTCGCTATATCTTGCTGTGCTATTCGCCATTGTTTGTTTACATTGGCAGCACTGTATGACGTCACAGGAAAATGAACAGTTGCTTCGAGAGAGCGAAAATAAGGCACTTTAAAGCTTTTTTTAGGGATATTCCGGGACCGCTAAAATTTTGAAAAAAACTTCAAAAAATACAAGCCACTGGGAACTGATTTTTATTGTTTTTAACCCTTTTGAAATTGGGATAATGTTCCCCTTTGAAGGTGGTGATTCTTGGTCAGACTGCGTGGTGGGTAGTAGTGGGTTTCATTAGGCCTTTAAAACTTCTTAATGAGCTTGGGCGAACCGGAAGTTCCAAATCAGCATTTGTGATGGGCTTCCACGAATAATTAAATATATGGGAAACACTGGCTCTGTTGAGAACTCGCATGGCTGCAGTTGTGTGTCCCCGATGATGCAAGAATCCAGGAGAGTTGAGTGAAGGTAAGAAAATAATTTAATACTCATAAGAAACAGAAATAAACATGAAGCAGTCTTGCATAGTAAATTCTCCAACATAGATTTTATCATCGAGCACTGAGGAGTGCTCGAGTGCAACATAAATAGACACTAGTGTGATTGACAGCAGGTGTGAACCGCTGCCAATCAATGAAAAGAGAAAAACAGTGCTCCGTGAATAAAACAGGAAATACAACAAAATAAGAGCACTGAACAGGAAGTAAATACCAAAACACGAAAAACTAACAGAAATTAAGTGACACATTGTCACAGGACCTCCCCCTCGAGGAACAGATACCAGATGTTCCCTGGGAAAGAAAAAATGGAAACAAATCCAAAATGTAAGGGAGGGTGGAGGGAGGATTTGGTGGAAGGTCGCCAAACCTCGTGTCCCCGCAGCCAGCAAGGGAAAGTCAGGTGGCGGCGGCGTGTTGAGCGCCGCTGGAACTGGCGAGGCGGGCGGCCAGGGAACGGCCACATCACTGGCCGGAAAAGAGGAGAGTGCGTCCCGCGAGGAGAACGGCCATGGCACGGCCACATCTGCGGCCGACGTAGAGGCGGGCGCGCCGAAGCAGGCCGGGAAGCAGCAGGCGTCATCGGCGGCGTGAAAACCGCAGGCTTCATCGGCGGTGTGAAAGCGGCAGATGATGACGCCGGGCGAGGAGAAGCAAATGCCGGCCGAGGAGCAGCATATGCCGGCGTTGGAGCAGGCGGCGACAAAGACAACAACGATGATGGCGATGTCGTGCAAAGTCCCATCGGCGACGAGGACGTCCCCGTGGGAGAGAACGATGGCGTGGATGACAGCGGCATGAAAGCGGCAGACGTCATCGGTGGAGTGGAAGCTGACAGCGGCGTGTGCTCGGCTGCACCGCCGCGAGTAGTGGCAGCTGTCATCGGCGTCGTGAAAGCGCCAGATGAAGACGCCGGGCGAGGAGCAGCAAATGCCGGCCGAGGAGTAGCGGATGCCGGCGGTGACGAAGCCCGGTATGGTGCTGCTCTTGGCGGCGTTGGAGCCGTGCGTAGTGCCGGCTTTGGAGGCCGGCGTGGTGCTGCTGATGTCAGCGTTGCAGCTGTGCGTAGTGCCGCCGTTGGAGCTCGGCGTGGAGCCGGCGTTGGAACTTGGCGTGGAGCCGGCGTTGGAACTTGGCGTGGAGCCGGCGTTGGGGCTGTGCGAAAGCCCGCCAGGCACGTAGATGTCTCCGTGGAAGGAGACGCTTGCGAAGATGACAGCGGTGTGTGCCTGGCTGCACCGCGGTGTATTGTGGGCCCCCCTCCACTAGGCGGCTGCCAGACGCCGTCCACACTTGCGGGAAGACGTGCCTGCTCTTCGGAGTCCCCCGGTGCGAAAACAAGGGACGGGCGGGAGGGGGCCAGGAAGAGGGACGAAGACACGTCCCGCGCCGAGTCCCAGCAGGAGGACAAAAGCGACCTCACTGTGGGCTCCACTGGAGCTCTCGGCGATCCAAAAAAAAGAGCGGGAGCTGGCAAAAAGAGCAGCCGGGGAGCAGCCGCTGGAAGCTGCGTAGGAGCAGGGAGAAGCAGCTCAGCAGACGACGGGAAGGACGGCGGCGGCGGACGTGCCGGTCGGAGAGCCGCAGTCGGCAACGGAGCCGCAGGAGCCGCGAGACGTGAAGGAGGAGGTGGGCGCGCCGGTCGGTGAGCCGTAGCCGGTAGCGTTGCCGCGGGAGCCGCGAGGCATGCAGGAAGTGGCGGACGTGCTGGTCGGAGAGCCGTAGCCAGCCGTCGAGCCGAGAGGAACAATGGCGGCGGGGGACGCGCCGGTCGGAGAGCCGAAGCCGGTGGCGTTGCCGCGGGGAGAGGGTCCGCGTCTGTTGGCTGGGACCGCACAAACCTGGCCTTCAAGTCCTCCAGGAATTGTGCGGTCCAGAACGTCGGCTAAGGATTGCCGACAGGGATTCTCGCGAGGACACTTTCTAGCTCGATGGTACTGTTGAGAACTCGCATGGCTGCAGTTGTGTGTCCCCGATGATGCAAGAATCCAGGAGAGTTGAGTGAAGGTAAGAAAATAATTTAATACTCATAAGAAACAGAAATAAACATGAAGCAGTATTGCATAGTAAATTCTCCAACATAGATTTTATCATCGAGCACCGAGGAGTGCTCGAGTGCAACATAAATAGACACTAGTGTGATTGACAGCAGGTGTGAACCGCTGCCAATCAACAAAAAGAGAAAAACAGTGCTCCGTGAATAAAACAGGAAATACAACAAAATAAGAGCACTGAACAGGAAGTAAATACCAAAACACGAAAAACTAACAGAAATGAAGTGACAGATTGTCACAGGCTCATATTTTTAAGACAGCAGGCGCCAATATTTGATGCAGCTCGCAGAGGGTAAAATGCTGCACAGTATTTGGTGCTGACAATACTGAAAAAATGAGGTATTAATGCATGTTTTGCGTGTTGGTATCGACTTGTATTGAGGTTTCGCTACTTTTGACAGCTCCAGTTAGAAGACCGCTATCTGCCACTCACCATGGCATCACAAACAAACTGACAACCTCGTGTCCTGTCTCATCCTGGCAGTAAACAGACATTACCGCGATGACTGACAAGCTCATTACCTGAGTGTTTCAATAAAGTCTTTGACTTTGGGCTTCATTCCGATCTTATTACCATAGCAAGTCAGAAGGTCATACGTGCTTTGGCACTGTCAGACAGTTTCCTCACTGAAGAACGTATTTTGTATGTGTGCTTGTGTGTTACTCAGCAACCTGTCACTATTAATTTTTTTCAAACGGACATGTAGAGGAGGACAAGGCAATGGTGAACTCTGGAGGGGATTTGAACTTGTGACCTTCCCTTCCCTTGCGTATTTCCCTAACTATTACACCATGCTGCTGCAGGCCTTTAATGGAGCGTTAAAGCAAGTCTATACTTTGCGATTAGGTACACGGTAACATGAGGGTGTCCCCAGGCTCATCAATCACGCACGGCCCCACAGAGGCAACCTGGGAAATTGGTATGTGGAAGCTGGCGGAGTGGAGAGAGCAAGACGTGTAAGAGGAAAAACCCATTCTGTGTCAAAGCAAGCTTTTAATGCCGTCCTTTAAATCTTCTTTGCATCCTCAGTGTAAATAAGCTTTTTATTTCAGTTTCTTACGTTTTTCACTTGGGATTTGAAGTGCGAGGCAAAAAGCACAGACTAACAGAAACGTTTATAAACCTCAACGTCAACAAAAATACAGTACGGTTTGTTAGTGATGGGTGATACCACTAATTTTTCTTTTGAGTAAAATTCAGACAGGTCCAATACCAAAAATTTGTGCGAATACACCAAGAGCCTGATTTGCTAGGATCCAAACACCACGAGGTAATCAGCGTGTGCAAACAATTAAAAAGTGTGTACTATTTGTGGGCGTGTCACGTGTGATTTACTCACACTGTGTGTACCACTGTAAAGTGGTGCAGACCGCTTTATTTAAAATTTTGCGTTTACTATACGGTGCATCACCACAGAGACACTCATTTACTGCACATTCATGTTATCATGCTCCTTCCTACCTGTGGCGTTTTGCTATGTTTTTAAAATATGCAGGAGATGTCTACCACTTTGTTTGGCCATTTTAAAAGCTGTGCAGTGCATCAACAATTACACCTTTTTTGTTTTCTTTTTTTTTTCTACTAAAGGTCCATGCAGGGAGCGAGCACTTACTTTATTTTGCTCAAAACGCAGTACAAAGTATTTTTTTATTTAAGAAATATTTTAATCATATACATTATATGTGAGAAAAAAACAATTGTCAATAAAAAATACTAGAGGACACTAAAACGCTTTATTAATTCAACTTTATTCAGACCTTTAAAGGGGAACTGCACTTGTCTATGAGAAATAAGTAGACAAAGTTTTTTGTTTTTTTTAATAATAATAATAATAATAATGGATTAGATTTATATTGTGCTTTTCTATTGTTGGGTACTCAAAGCGCTTACAGAGAAGTGGGAACCCATCATTCATTCACACCTGGTGGTGGTAAGCTACATCTGTAACCACAGCTGCCCTGGGGTAGACTGACGGAAGCGTGGCTGCCAGTTTGCGCTTACAGCCCCTCCCACCACCACCTATCATTCATTCATCATTCATTCACCAGTGTGAGCGGCACCGGGGGAAAAGGGTGAAGTGTCCTGCCCAAGGACACAACAGCAGTGAATTGGATGTCAATAGGTGGGAAGCGAACCTGCAACCCTCAGGTTTCATGCACGGCCGCTCTACCCACTACGCCATGCCGCCCCCATTTGCATTCTAACATGTAAAAATAGCAACCTGTATAATAATCAAACTTTAGTGACATTGTTAGTTTCAGAGGGAACTCTTGTTCGAGCAAAGTAACGCATCGGCATGATTTTGCAAAAAATAATCTAGCATCTACATCACCACGTAACGCGTTTGAGTTTGTAATGCACAACACAATGCGATGAGACTCCATTCCGTACTAACTGTAAAACATGAACAATCATATTACAGTGTCTGTAAAGTATTAGCCCACATTTCATGTATTGTTTGTACACAGCTAGCCAGACAGTGTATATATTGTAGTTGAACTAACACGCATGATGTCCGGCGTGTATCATTGTCGATATTCAATTGTGACTGTCTCGATGGACAGTTGTTCGTTTGGTCCAGCTGCCGAAGATGTTTTTCAGGTTTATTTGGGGTAAGCACACCATTTATGTCGAAATATCTTGTCTCCAAATTCCTCATTTGGAGCTTCGTGTCACGCCAATCTCACTGTCTCAAGTTCCGTCTGCTCCAACGTTTCACCCTCTTCTTCGTGCTGGCTTCTATAAACAGTAGTTTATCCTCAGTTCGTTCAACTTTAAAATGATAAGATTGTGAATCCTCATTTGTCCAAAATATAGTCACCTTCGTTGTTGGTTACCAGGTCTGCCATGATTAGAACACACACACGAATTTGATTACGGAAGTAGGAACATACTTTTGTTGCCAGAAGTCGTACGTTTACTGTTATAGAAACGGAAATTATAAATTCCGCACAATGATTAAAATAATCGAAATACAGTAAATATTAAACATATTATATATTGTTGTGAATGAGTATATAAAATATTGATGGAGGACTTTAAAGTTGTCAGCTTTGAAAGCTACAAGGGTGACCTACTATCAGCTGATCTACTATCAGGTTTGCACGGGTTTTAGTATACGCAAACCTTTAGTGAATCAGGCCTGTAATGTATTTGCTATATTTGGAAAAGTAATGCATATAAAATCATAGCTTTGCTTTTAACTTTGCTCAATATTAGTTACTTTCCACTGTGTTCCTGTTAATGATATACATTGCCTCAAATAACCTAAGTATCAAAGATATATCCATTTGAGAATCGATATTAAAGCATATTGATCTAGCATTGGAAGGATCTATATTTAAGTATCGATCCGCACATGAATGTTCAATAGACTGAAAGAGATGCATGTTATTATCCTTTAGGTATAAAAAATATTATTAATTTCCTCACTTCTCCAACAGTCATATATTGATTTCTCATCTCTGTCTAGAATCAAAATCATTTATCAATATTGTTGGACAACCATAACCTTTTATATTTTGTTTTTTTGTCAGTTGGTGGCAACTTACTGGCATGACTGACAAAATAATGTCCTGACATTACAAACTATTGCTTGACTACGTTTTTACGGTTTGAATATATCTTTTTATTTTACTTGGCTGTTATTTCCCAATGAAAATGGGCCATATTTTGAAATATTTGTTAAGTAATATGCAACTCTTGGTGGGAAATGTATGTGTGTGTAGATGGATCAGTCTGAATATCAGTTGTATGTATGACAAGGTGAGTATTGGTATTGGATCGATACTAGATTGATGGATTTAATACTGTTGTTGCAGTCTCTCCTCTATACTGTATGTCTCGCAAATTATTCGAATACCCTCAGAGTTCATGCCAGCACAGCATTTCTCCTAGTCTGGAACTCAAAAGTATACACTCAAAAATAAAGAGATACAGTATATACATCAAACTTAAAATATTAATATGGCGCAATATAATAACTCAGTTTACAGTTACAGTAGTTATATTGTTATGATTAATAATAATGATAAAGATGATAATATTATTTTAACCAGTTACTATTACTATTATATCAATAGTCTTACTTTTTTCCCAAACATATCATAACCATGGGTTATGATATGTTTGGGGTCGCTGGAGCCTATCTCAGCTGCACTCGGGCGGAAGGCAGGGTTCACCCTGGACAAGTCGCCATCTCATTGCAGCATATCATAACCATTTATTATATTTATACTGATAAATTGTTATCATTGTATAGTGAATGGACATGTATTATAATACATATATATATATATATATATATATATATATATATATATATATATATATATATATATATATATGTATGTCTTGATTGGATTATCCAGAGAATAGTGCTCGATACTGTGGTAGAGCGCAATATGTATGTGTGGGAAAAATCACAAGACTACTTCGTCTCTACAGAACTGTTTCATGAGGGGTTCCCTCAATCATCAGGAGAAAAATCTCCTGTAGACATGAAGTAGTCTTGTGATTTTTCCCACACACACACACACACACACATATATATATAAAAAATAGTTTTTGTTTTTTTAAGTAATAGATTATTTTATATTTGTATAAAATGTTTGTCCTGTGTTTTGTCATAATGTTAATCAACTAACCAGAGGTAAATTCAAAGAATAATTAAATGATAATGACATTTCAAGTTAAAAGTATTGGCATCTGTGATACTAACCCTGTATTTACTTGACAATAACAAAATTCTCACTATTTCCTACCCCTAATCTGTGTGGCTGGCAGGCCATAAACATTATTGGCTGCAACGAGCCAGAAATACTTGATCCTCTGAAACAGATTAATTGTCAAGATATTATATTCTTGAGCTTACTCCCTTAAGATCTGCCTGACGACTTGACCTAGGGATGGTCATAGGTCTAAAAGAGCAGGGGAAGACACTTACCTTATAGTCCTACTCTGTGGCCTAGTGGTTAGTGTCCGTCCTGAGATCGGTGGACTGTGAGTTCAAACCCCGGCCGAGTCATACCAAAGACTACAAAAATGGGACCCATTACCTCTCTGCTTGGCACTCAGCATCAAGGATTGGAATTGGGGGTTAAATCACTAAAAAGGTTTCCTGGGTGCGACACCGCTGCTGGCCACTGCTCCACACACCTCCCAAGGGACGGAACAAGGGAATGGGTCACATGCAGAGGACACATTTCACCACACCTCGTGTGTGTGTGACAATCATTGGTACTTCAATAGAACTGTACCCCACAGAAACATTACAATGACAATACAAGGTGTGGTCATTTCTATTCCATTTTTCTTGAGGCAAGAGCACTTTGAACTGCCTTAACGCTGGACATTAAATTAAAAAACTATATACTTCTGGCAGCATTAAGTTTCATCAAATTCTACCTCTAATCTTTCGCCTCAGGTCTCTACATGAGCGGTACACCCATAAGCGCAATCTGATTTTCCATCGGAGGCGCCATTCCAAGGCAATCAAGCAAAGCTATTTCTTTTTAAGATGTGGAGCAAGTGTTAAATGTTCCAGGCCACCGACTTGAGTGGTGAGAGCGTATACGCTCTATGCTAAATAGAAGCGATGTCTCTATCAATCAGATCTGCAGGCAGGGCAATAATATGTTTGAGGTGTTGTGGGCAGACTTATGCATTATTAAAGAAGATAGTTTAATGACGGTGCTGACACCCGAAACGCCAGTTTCTTTAGATATCGATGACTGACAGGATTGTGTTCCACTGAAAACGTTTTTCTGGTTTTGGGGTGAAGGCACTTTTCTGTTCCTGCACGATTGTACCCCAGTGCAGAAGTGGTTTTCGGATTGGTTTCTTGGAACTTGTAGAAATGATTCTAAGGCCATGTGCACACAAACGCGGATACTTAATAAATGCATATCGTATTTTTCGGACTATAAGTCACAGTTGTTTTCATTGTTTGGCCAGGGGTGCGACATATACTCCGGATCCACTTATGTGTGAAATTAACACATTACCGTAAAATTTCAAATAATATTATATATCTCATTCACGGAAGAGACAAAGAAAATGTCAACAATCGTGTCACACACGTCAGCAATCGTCACATACACATCAACCAATAAGAATTCGGTGAGGGAGGGTCATGGCAGAAGTGCATTGTAGGTCACTGCCGTAGCTATTAAAATGGATCATTTCATCGTTGGCGGTAACTTATAAAAACTGAGAAGGACTGAACAAAAATGGCACCGAAAAGGAAATTATGTACTGCATGTACTGGACGTAGTGAAATATGCAGCAGAAAACGATAAGAGGAAGCGGCGCATACCTTTGGAGTTGGCAGAGTTGTTTGGAAGCGACATCGAGGAAGAAGATTTCATCGGATTTATTGATTAGGAGTGACAGATTGTTTGGTAAACGTATAGCATGTTCTATATGTTATAGTTATTTGAATGACTCTTACCATAATATGTTACGTTAACATACCAGGCACCTTCTCAGTTGGTTATTTATGCGTCATATAACGTACACTTATTCAGCCTGTTGTTCACTATTCTTTATTTATTTTAAATTGCCTTTCAAATATCTATTCTTGGTGTTGGGTTTTATCAAATAAATTTCCCCCCAAAATGCGACTTATACTCCAGTATTTATTTCCTTCTTTATTATGCATTTTCGGCAGGTGCCACTTATACTTCGGAGCGACCTGTACTCCAAAAATACCGTACTTTAGATGTACAATGACATTATCTTTAAAACCAGCCTGCACGTACACACATAATCCTTGGAACATAATTAAAGAGCGAATGCACGTGTTCAGCAACATGGTGATATATTACATGTGCTGTGAAGTGTACAATATTTCTAAAATCAGCAACCTTTTGCATGCTTAAGTGCCAATACAAAGTGCAAGGACGTACGTGAACCGCTGCAAAACTCTTGCGGAATTATACAGCATTTAATCATGGATATAGTGATATGGTAAATGTGTAATGAAGGGTATAGTCCAAGGGTCTCAAACTCATTTTACCTGGGGGCCACTGAATGCAGAAACTGGGTGAGGCTGGGCCGCAAGAAAAGATTTCTTAAAAAATCTAACATGCACTTTTTAATGAATTCACCTTCTATGAATAGCATTGCTAGGGCAGGAAAGCCAACCCTCATGATTTTTCCAGGAGACTCCTGAATTTCAATGCACCTCCCGACAATCTACCGGTGCAACCATTTTCCCGACTTTGTTCCAATTTTCACCTAACCAACATTATTAAGGGCTGCCGTGACTGCACTGCCTTTAACGTCCTCTACAACAGTGGTTCTCAACCTTTTTTCAGTGATGTAACCCCTGTGAACATTTTTTTAATTCAATGAAATCTTATACATCTAGTCTCTTATGTCCATCCATCCATTTCCTACCGCTTATTCCCTTTGGGGTCGCGGGGAACGCTGGTGCCTACCTCAGCTACAATAAGGGCGGAAGGCGGCATACACCCTGGACAAGTCGCCATCTCATCGCAGGGCCAACACAGATAGACAGACAACATTCACACTCACGTTCACACACTAGGGCCAATTTAGTGTTGCCATTCAGCCTATCCCCAGGTGCATGTCTTTGGAGGTGGGAGGAAGCCGGAGTACCCGGAGGGAACCCACATATTTATGGGGAGAACATGCAAACTCCACACAGAAAGATCCCGAGCCCGGGATTGAACCCCAGACTACTCAGGATAGTCTCTTGGGTAAATTAGCTAAATAATATTATTTGATATTTTTTTTGCGGTGATGTGTTAATAATTTCACACATAAGTCTCTCCTGAGTATAAGCCACACCCCTGGCCAAGCTATAAAAAAAAAAACCTGAGACTTATAGTCCGATTATACGGTATATCAAAATAAACATAATAGAAGGTGTAATTCCGCACCAAGTCAGATATTGCTGCTTTTTCCAGGCTTCTGATTGGACAAAATGTGCATGACAGCAAGTGTATGTGTTTGTTTGTGGACATAGACAGTTGTGAAACTACACTTGTGTGGATGGAGATTGTTTTAACCTCAAATAAGTGTTTTTGACATGGCCTAAATCAATAAATGTGAAAACTGTTACATTTCAGCTGCATATTGAGTCCATAGGCTAGGCCAGTGGTTCTCAACCTTTTTTTTAGTGATGTATCCCCTGTTAAGATTTTTGTAATTCAAGTAACCCATAATCCGAGCAAAGCATTTTTGGTTGAAAAAAAGAGATACAGAAGTAAAATACAGCACTATGTCATCAGTTTCTGATTTATTACATTTTATAACAGTGCAAAATATTGCTCATTTGTAGTGATGTTTCTTGAACGATTTGGAAAAAAAGATACAAAAATAACTAAAAACTTGTTGAAAAATAAACAAGTGATTCAGTTATAAATAAAGATTTCTACACATAGAAGTAATCATCAACTTAAAGTGCCTTCTTTGGTGATTGTAATAGAGATCCATCTGGATTCATGAACTTCATTCTAAACATTTCTTCACAAAAAAAGAAATCTTTAACATCAATATTTATGGAACATGTTCACAAAAAATCAAGCTGGCAACACTGAATATTGAATTATTGAATTTCTTTTCACAGTTTATGAACTTACATTCATATTTTGTTGAAGTATTATTCAATATATATATTTTTTTAAAAATAAATACATATATTTACGTGTACCCCCATTTGAGAAACACTGGGCTAGGCTACACTATGTCACATTACTGCGTACATTGAATGTCTATTCTGCATCAATCATTTCAAAAAGTTATCTCTATGCTTTGTGAGCATTCTTTTGGGACGCCACAGGTTTTGCTTCAATGTAAGATTTCAGCTGTCTTTTCTAATGTGTGCTTCAGTCTCTCCTGCGGGGAGCATGACAGCTAGTGACAGTAATTGAACAGAGGTGGGCCCAATCGAGCGTGGCTCGTTGCAGTTAATTGAATTCATGACTGAACACCTCTTGTCCTGTCGACCGTCCAGCGGGAAACTCAGAGGCATCCATCTTTAGCACCCCGGCAACTGTAAATCTCCATGAATATCTCATATGTTGCCCTCAGTGTGGCAGCGCCGCTCCTGCTAGGACTCGTTACGTTTCTAACCCCAGGACATATGGCAGTCCTTCGTGTCAACATAGATTACATCTCGAATTTGGAGTCAATTGAGTCTGCAAGCGTGAGTGGATGTGGTTTGCTTCTCCCCCCCCCCTGCTAACAAAACACCAGCAATTCCATAGTGGATATTTTTTTACAGATAGCACTTTACGATAAATTTACAACATTTAGATAGAGAGGATTTCCTACAAAGTATCATTTACACAAAGTAAGAATGATTACCGGTAAGTATATTTCTGATTGGGTATGTGTGTTTGGCCACCCTGGTCAAACATTTCCACCACACAAACGTGGCTACTTTCCATTATCATGCTGATGTTCTTGGCATATCATTCATCCATTTTCTAGCAATTTTTTTTTCTCAGAAGTCACGGGAGGTTGGAGCCTACTCCAGCTGACCAAATCACCACGTCATCATAGGGCCATCATAGACAACCATTCACACTCACATTCACCATGAATTGATTAACGTGGACCCCGACTTAAACAAGTTGAAAAATGAAAAAGAGGAAGATCAAAAGCGTCCATCTTTGAGGAGACCTCAGGGGAGTTCTTCAGAACAGCCTGTTCCTGATTGCATCAAGGCCATTCGTGGGAGTCAAATTGTAGATTAAGATGTTGTTTTTCTTCAAGCATTCCAAACAATGACTTGCCTGCTCTGTGTCCATGCTGGATCTCTCAAATTCAATGTAATTATTCCTTCTCAGCAAACTTCTCCAACACGAGATCCATTTTGCGATTCAAATCAGAAATCGCTCTGGTCTGTGTTCCCACAGCCCGACCCAATCCTTCCATTGCGTTGAACAGCCGTTGGGCCCCCTGAGTGGCTGCCGAATTTGACAATACATCAGAGCAATGACCAGCCCAATCAGCAGGTGCCCCGCGATCACAGTTCCAAATAGGTAGATGTCTTTCACGTCCTCGATGGAAAGAGCTGAAAGGCACATTGGTCTCCATTTATCCCAGGAATCTCTCACGTATCCTGCAGCAGTGGTTCCATCAGGGTAGCCAGGCTCCCCCGAACCTCTTTTCCTTGTCGAAAAGACTGTGTCAATTGCGTCGAGAGTCCAGCTGATCATATTCATATTTTGATGTATTAGACCTGAGGCCCTTCTGTGGTGATTCCCGGTACAGTCCACGGCTCTGTGGGGGTCTGGTGCTGAGTGTGGTCGGCAGCGCGTTGGGGTCTGTGGTGGGCCTGGGCCGATGTTCGATGGATCGATTGACTGGGCAATATATGCAGGTCGGCACCACGGTGGTAGAGGGGTTAGTATGTATTCCTCACAATACAAAGGTCCTGAGTAGTCCTGGTTTCAATCCCGGGCTCTGGATCTTTCTGTGTGGATTTTTTCGTGTTCTCCCCGTGGCTGCGTGGGTTCCCTCTGGGTACTCCGGCTTCCTCCCACTTCCAAAGACATGCACCTGGGGATAGGTTGATTGGCAACACTAAATTGGCCCTGATGTGTGAATGTGAGTGTGAATGTGAGTGTGAAGGTTGTCTGTCCATCTGTGTTGGCCCTGTGATGAGGTGGCGACTTGTCCAGGGTGTGCCCCGCCTTCCACTCGATTGTACCTGAGATAGGCGCCAGCGCCTCCCGCGACTCCAAAGGGAATAAGCGGTACAAAATGGATGGATGGATATATGCAGGTCTCTGTAGGCGTTGTATGTGTGTGTTGTTGCGGACGGTGAGGTTGGTCACATTTTTGCTTCGGTTTCGGCGGCTGCGAGCGTTTGTGCTGCTCAATGCGGCGACCATTTCTTTTATCGATGACCATTTTGTTGCGTCTTACTATTGAGTGAACAGTACGTTTGATTTATTGTAACCAATTTCATTGGTCCACTGTGACCAGTTTGGCAATTGCATTGGTCTAATGTTACAAGGTTAACTCTATTGGCGGCATGTGAAGCTCTTAAAGCACAGAGTTCAAAGTTTGGGGGAAAAAGGGACGGCTTATAGACTGGAAATTACACTAGCACTGAGCACAGTAACTACTGTTACGTCAGCACTGCTCTGCTGACTGAATGAACACCAGAGGTCCACAAAATGGCTTTGCTGCGAGGCACACAAGACCTGGATTAAATGTTTGAACACAGAGACAAGGTTCATAAAACAAAACATATTGTCTGTGGAATGCAGCTGAGATAGGCTCCTGCAACCTCCAAAGGGACAAGAGGTAGAAAATGGATGGATGGATGGATGGATGGATTGTCTGTGGTTTGTAAATCACAAATGTTGTACAATGAGGGGTTTGATAATCAAGGTTCCACTGTAAACACTGTATTTCTCGGACTATAGAGCGCACTGGTATATAAGCCGCACTCATTAAATTTTAAAATAATTATTTTTTTCCATATATCAGCCGAACAAGACTATAATCCAGAAATATATACGTTGTGTAATTAGTTATTTACACAGGAAGATTTTGTCAACATTTATTTACATACCTTAAATGTTTCTAAACAGTGCCAACGGGGCAGTAAAATGGGGGATCAAACAAAACAGAAGTCACCGTCATGGACTCACTAGCTGCAATGACTAGCTCTCCAATCAACTAAACAGACACAATAAACTCTGCTGTGTTGTTTTGGTGAATTTCCTGAGGAATTTGTGAAACTGAAACCATACAAAAAGAAAGCCATTGTAAGTTAATGATACTAACACATACACTTGTAACCATGTTAGTATATTAGCTAATGCTGGCGAGGCTACATTGATTACATTACGATAGCACGTACAAATATGCACGAAAACACTACCATCAACACTACCATAACACATATGTTTAGTGAGTTTGAATTGTTTTGGATATATTGTAATACTTACAAACATTGCTTGGAGTGATGAATGAAGAAACCATATGAGTAAAAACGTTATGGACGACGAGTAGACAGAACAGCACTTTTTCTTATGGTTTAAGGCACTAATCAGAACAAAAGCGTAACGTATGGCGGGGAAAGGAGACGACATCAAAAACCAGGATCGGTTCAACAGGTTTATTTAAACTTTTGATGAGTCTATGGGAGGTGTATGCTACTCTATGTGTATGGTGTGAAACGATGTGTAGGATTAACAAAGTAAATGTTACCAGTGTTTGTAGTATGTGCGTGTTAAATGAATCCTATGTCAGTCCAGAGGGGCTAGGCAAGAAGGTAGTCCGTGGGCAAGCAAGTGGTCGAGGATCGAGAGAGGCAGTCCAAAATCCAGAGAAGAGTCAAGGCACACAGCTCAATCACGGGGAAGAGGAAGGACACTGCGGGGAGCACAGAGGACAAAAGACACGGGAACAAGGAAGTCACAAGGATAGAGAGCAAGTATGCAGAGACGGGATGCTAACTACAAAAGAGTGTACTACGTTCCAGCATAGGTTCCTCGGGTGCGCTGGTCTTTATACTGTTTGTCATCAATAGGCACAGGTGCGCTGATTGCAGATTTCTTGCAGCGTGAGGCAGCCAGAGCGAGTAGGGGCGTGTCCTGGGGTTCTGCCAACGGAGGTGCTGGCAGAACTGCCTGCCGATGAAAAGCGGGTTCGAGCCCGTGCCTTGACAGATATTCTGTAGACGTTCAACTCGCAGCACCTGCAGTAAACAAACTCTTCCTGAAGATGGTGCCATAGCACAAACAATAACACACTTGTTCAGTGTCTGTTGGCGTTTTATAAAATTTTTTGTTACATAAAAAATATTGTGGCCGTTAGCGAAGAAAAATCCAGCGTTTAATAAGCCGCAGGGTTCAAAGCGTAGGAAAAAAAGTAGCGGCTTATAGTCCAGACAATGGGGTACAAGTGTTTTGAGTTAAGAGCTATGAAACAGAACCAATCAATAAGGTTGTAAGCTGAGGCACTACTTTAATACAAATATTGTGTAAAATCAGTACAAGCTTTTGTTATTGCTCAAGAATGGACATAACATCACAGAGAACATAGATAAACATATTACAGGGGAAAATAATGACATTTAATGAAGTTAACAATCCAAAACAAAGCCAAACTCTGAATTATGGAGATGCTCCTAATTACATGATTTCAAACATTCTGAGTGTGGATGAAAGGCTGAAACACATGAAAATGTCTATGAGAATTGCAACACGGTCTGATATACAGTACAATTTCAAAAATGCTTTGTGTGCAAATGACCTTAGTCGATGGTAATCTCTGGTTGCCGTGGTTACAGCTACACACATATTTGTCATCTGTTCCGAAGCTACTGTGCCCTCAAGTCTTTTGCTGCTCTTTTTCAACTCATACATCATTCTCCTTACTGACCCCACGAGCACAATAATAACAAAACACCCTAACTCCCACAGACAATCCATCCCTGACAGGTGTGATTCAAGGACTGCAGTAGGCCAAGATCTCAACAGCCATGTCGAGCCAAACTCCAGCAGCGCAAAGCTTCCCTCGCCACATCCCCAAGTTTCAATGTTTAATTCAAAAGTCACGGCACTGACATAAATTGATGAATATACATACATTGCCCTTAGTTTCGGGGATAACGTTTCCATCTTGTGATGAATTGTCTTGCTTGAATTGAACTAAGAGAGACTCCAATCATTGCATAATGTATGTCTGGATGGAAAAGGCATCGCAAGCTGCATCCACACCCACGCAGATAACTGCATCATTTCACATTGTTTCTTTTATGTGTTTTTTTTTTACAATTCAAAGACGTTAGCAGCTCTGACAAAAGGGTGTTTGTTTCCAAAATCATTTATTCAGAAAAAGGCGCTTTTTGGATTTTAAAGTGGGGGAACTTGCTGAGTGAGCTGTTAATACAGTAAACATGGCTTGCCTTTGATGTGCTTTTGTCTCGTAATATATTTCACCTCGCTATTTATTCAAGACCTATGCTAATTTCTATAAGAGCCTTAAGGTCTTTCATGCGGTACACTTCAGTTTGCGTTGAAGCACACATCACGTATACATTGGAGCAGTGTTTCTTGACTTTTGTTCTGCCTAGTCACACATTTTACATTACAAAAATCTACTGGTACACCGCGAAGCAGGCCATGACTTATTTTGTTTTATGAATGGCAAAATGGCTTGTTATGGAGGTTAGTTTGTGTATTTATTACAAAAGCTTCGATTGACGCTGAATTTATGGAACTGAATTATTTGCATTTAAATGTTATGACCTGGATTTTGGCTTCACGGTGGAAGAAGGGTTAGTGCGTCTGCCTCACAATACGAAGGTCCTGCAGTCCTGGGTTCAATCCCAGGCTCGGGATCTTTTTGTGTGGAGTTTGCATGTTCTCTCCCTCCGGGTACTGCAGCTTCCTCCCACCTCCAAAGACATGCAGCTGGGGATAGGTTGATTGGCAACACTAAATTGGCCCCAGTGTGTGAATGTGAGTGTGAATGTTGACTGTCTATCTGTGTTGGCCCTGCGATGAGGTGGCGACTTGTCCAGGGTGTACCCCGCTTTCCGCCCGTTTGTAGCTGAGATAGGCGCCAGCGCCCCCCGCGACTCCAAAAAGGGAATAAGCGGTAGAAATGGATGGATGGATGGATGGACCTGAATTTTTTTACATCAAATTATGCTGACAATTTCATTACAAACAGTGTTTTAAAAATTGATTTATGAAAATTCAGTTGATAAAAAAATTAGTTCATAAAAATTCAGTGTATACAAATTCAGTGTAATAAAATTCAGTGTCGAAAAATTTGCTACTTCAAAAAGCAAGACTAACTTCCAGTTAATTAAAACTGACGCAATGGATCCTGTCTCAGAACCAGGCAATGAGGTGTCAAGTTTGAAGTCATGAAACACGAGTCTTGAAAAAGGCAGTTAACTAGGCTACCTTGGCATAATACAACATAATTAACATTTCAATGCGGCCCACTGGATGTTTTCAAACTATAGAATTTATTCCAGTGGTTAAAATCAGCACTTTTGAGTGACATACGGTTTCTAGGTGTCATGATATGCAGTTAAACTGACTGTGATACACAATGTGACTGGCAGGTGTTGCTGGATAATGATGTTCAGGTAAACCAGGGGTTGGCAACCCAAAATGTTGAAAGAGCCATATTGGACCAAAAATACAGAAACAAATCTGTCCGGAGCCGCAAAAAATTAAATGCCATAATACATACAGATAGTGTCATGAGATATACATTGAATTATGAGGACTTAAAGGAAACTAAATGAGCTCAAATATAGCTACAAATGAGGCATCGTAATGCAATATGACATACAGCTAGCCTAAATAGCATGTTAGCATCAATTAGCTTGCAGTCATGCAGTGACCAAATATGTCTGATTAGCACACTCCACATAAGTCAATAACATCAACAAAACTCACCTTTGCGCATTCATGCACAACGTTATAAGTTTGGTGGACAAAATAAGACGGAAAAAGAAGCGGCATAAATCACGTCTTAAAGAGTCGGAGAAAGCTATGCATGCAAACAAACTAGGGTAAGTTCAAGGACCGCCAAAATCAGTAGGACAAAACGGCGCTTGCCAAATAATCGCATCAGTGAAGCATGTTTAATACAGACAGTGTGCTTTATAGCAATTAGGGAGGTTTGTGTCATGTTTGTCCTCCTACAGAAACCAAATTAAAACGAAAAATATGTTTTTTTCCCCTCACCATTTCCATTTTTCATATTTTTTTGAAAAAGCTCCAGAGAGCCACTAGGGCGTTGCTAAAGAGCCGCATGTGGCTCCAGAGCCGCGGGTTGCCGACCCCTGACGTAAACGTAACGAAGAAGACACAGCGCATGACGTTTGGATGCATTCATAGAGAAAGGAATACATTTTTGAGCGTAAACTCGTTGTTCACAACACATAGTTTGGTCATTAATAGATGAACCAAACTTTACAGTGACCATTAGAACAGTCATATTATTACGAATAAGTGGATGTTTGTTGCATCTTTGTTGCTCTTGCTTGATTATAAAAGATGTTGATTAAGGACGTGGTCTGCATTCGAGGAGCAACGTTCATATATTTTAAATATTCAGTGTTTTGTTGTTTATGGTTAAAATTGTAAATCCCACATTCTGTATGTTCATCTAAAACAGGGGTCACAAACCTTTTTGAGACCAAAAGCTACTTCTTGGGTACTGATTAATGCGAAGGGCTACCAGTTTGATACACACTTAAATAAATTGCCAGAAATAACCAATTTGCTCAATTTACTTTTAATAAATAAATATACATGGGTATTTCTGTCTGTCATTCCGTCGTACATTTTTTTTTCCTTTTATGGAAAGATTTTTGTAGAGAATAAATGATGAAAAAAACACTTAATTGAACAGTTTAAAAGAGGAGAAAACACGAAAAAAATTAACATTAAATTTTGAAACGCAGTTTATCTTCAATTTCGACACTTTAAAATTCAATATGCGACCGAAAAAAATGAAGAGAAAAACTAGCTAATTCTAATCTTTTTGAAAAAATAAGAAAAAAGAATTTATGGAACATCATTAGTAATTTTTCCTGATTAAGATTAATTTTAGAAATTTGATGACATGTTTTAAATAGGTTAAAATCCACTTTGAAATAAGATTTAAATTTGATTATACAGATTTTCTAGATTTGCCAGAATTATTTTTTTTAATTTTAATCATAATAAGTTTGAAGAAATATTTCACAAATATTCTTCGTCGAAAACACAGAAACTAAAATGAAGAATTCAATTAAAATGTATTTACTATTCTTTACAATAAATCAAAAAAATACTTTAAAACATTGATTTAAATTGTCAGGAAAGAAGAGGAAGGAATTTAAAAGGTAAAAAGGTATACGTGTTTAAAAATCCTAAAATCATTTTTAAGGTTGTATTTATTCCCTAACATTGTCTTTCTGAAAGTTATATATATGAACACCAACTATTAAAATATTTTCTTGGATTTTGAAATTCTATTTGAGTTTTATTTCTCTTAGAATTAAAACATTTCGAGCAAAGTGAGACCAGCTTGCTGGTAAATAAATAAAATTTTAAAAAATAGAGGCAGCTCACTGGTAAGTGCTGCTATTTGAGCTATTTTTAGAACAGGCCAGCGGGCGACTCTTCTGGTCCTTAGGGGCTACCTGGTGCCTGCGGGCACTGCGTTGGTGACCCCTGATCTAAAATCTAACCAGACCATCCAAAAACGGAATGAACAATAGTTACTTTAACTGAATTATATGACAATCAGAATGTACATAAAAATATAGAATGTGTGATTTACAATATAAACTATGATCAATAAAACTCAATTGAGAATAGGCATTGCGCTCCTGCAGACCACCTCCTTGATCAACATCTTTTATAATCAAGCAATTGCAAAATATGCACAAAAAAAACTGCGAAACATAAACACAAAGGATAAAAAACATCCACATATTCGATATAACACCACTGTTCTGCAGAACTTTGCTGTAGAATTATGTCTCCTTCTGACACTCGCCATGGTTTTTTTCTCTGTAAGCAAGCCCCGCCCACTCTGTTTGTTCCCAGAGCTTCATATGCCACTCAAAAGTTCAGGCTTTAGCCATTGGAATCTTTTTTATAGTTTGAATTATCTTTGATGAGCGGCACCAGAGTGACAGCCAGTATGGAGTCAGGCAGCAACCCGTGTGACATCGGGCCTGTAAAACAGATGGAAAGCAGGACCGCTACTTTGGGGCTCACATGTTTCAGGTGTTCTGCAGTTATATGATCAAGGCCACTGGCTTTATTATCAGCTAGCTGGGATATTGCCTGCAGCATCTCACTTACAGTTACTCCAACAGCCTCACAGTTGTGAATGCTGCCTTTATCAAAGGGCTCACTTTTAACACAATTAAAAAGTGCAAAATAGTACTGCCTCCATTTCTCATCTATGTTATCAGCTCCAGCTACACCCTCAATTGTGCATACTGCCTTGGTTCAATGTTTTCACCTCTTTCCAGAATCCTCTGATATTGCAGTTAAAGGTCTACTGAAATGAGATTTTCTTATTTAAACGGGGATAGCAGGTCCATTCTATGTGTCATACTTGATCATTTCGCGATATTGCCATATTTTGCCTGAAGGGATTTAGAGAACATCCACAATAAAGTTCGGGACTTTTGGTCGCCAATAAAAAAGCCTTGCCTTTACAGGAATTAGCAGACGATGTGCGCGTGACGTCACGGGTTGTAGGCTTCTGTAATTTTGCGATTAAAGCAGACGACTTATAGCTTGGATCGGGCTGGAAAATATTGTCCGCTACAACCCGGGACGTCAAACGCACACGTCATCATAAGTGTCATCATACCGCGACGTTTTCAACATGACACTTCGCGGGAAATTTAAAATTGCAATTTAATAAACTAAAAAGGCCGTATTGGCATGTGTTGCAATGTTAATATTTCATTATTGATATATAAACTATCAGACTGTGTGGTTGATACTAGTGGGTTTCAGTAGGCCTTTAAACTGTGTAAAAAGGATCAGAGGTTGGTTTTGATTGGCTTTTCTCACTGTCATTCACAGCTGTCTAATACATCAATGTAGGGCTCGGCGAGATATCAAATATACTCAATATATCGCGGGTTTGTCTCTCTGCGATACAGAAAATGACTATATTGTGATATTCAAGTATATGTACTCACGCAGTTGCTTTTAACTGCGGCCATTACACTAAAGGCGTTTCTCACTCTTTGTGGTCTCTCCTACTCACAGAGAGATAAAACAAGCGCACCTTGTTACATACGTAACATACTGTCGCGCGTGCAACGTCATATGCCCTCGCGGAGCAGAGAGGTAGCAGCGTGGGTAACGTTAGCTGTGATGCTAGTGGAGTGGTGCGAGTGGTAATACAAGAGAGAGAGGTTGCGAATCTGGTAACAAATGAAAAACAGCAGGGGGTCCATTGTCTGGCGGTGGTTTGGCTTCACGCGGAAATATGTCGAACAGACAACCGTAATATGTCAAGTATGCGGCAAAAGTGTTGCTACAAAAAGTAGCAGCTCTAGTATTGTAGCATCATTTGAAAAGTCACCCGCTAGAGAATGAAGGTGCTTGAATCTCCGCATGTCAACATCTCTGTTCGGTGCCACATCCACAAAATGCCAAAGCAACCATTTCCACATCAACACCGTATGAAAAAATACTTAACAGAAGGCGATAACGTCCGCAGTGAACTACAACATAGCGAAGGACATACACTATTTGATTTCCTATCATGCAGCTCATTTTTATTTGACAGTTATTGAAATATCTTGTGTTACATCATGCACAAAAGTGCACTGTATTTGTTTTAAACTATTGTAGTGGTGTTCTGTACAAAAAGTGCACTTTAATTTAGTGTTGTTTTGATATGTCGTCTCAGTGACATCATGCACAAAAGTGCACTTTATCTGTTTTAAACTATTGTAGTGGTGTTCTGTACAAAAAGTGCACTTTAATTTAGTGTTGTTTTGATATGTCATCTCAGTGACATCATGCACAAAAGTGCACTCACAGCTTGTTTTAAAATGTCTCTGACAATCCTGCTCTTTCTGTTTTATAAATGACATGAATGTTTGTGCCACTGCTTAATAACTGTTTAATAAATTAATCCATCCATCCATCCATCCATTTCCTACCCCTTATTCCCTTTTGGGTTGCGGGGGGCGCTGGCGACTATCTCAGCTACAATCGGGCGTAAGGCGGGGTACACCCTGGACAAGTCGTCACCTCAATAAATTCAGTTTAGGTAAATTGACTTAGTTGTGATTCCTCTCTCTGCATGAAAGTTTAAAATGAGCATATATTAATGCAATATGAAGAAGAATATTTTAATGTAGACACGTAGAATCATCATACTGCTGTGATGATATGCATCAAGTGTTAATTCAAGGCTAAAGCAAAATATCGAAATATGTATTGTGTATCGTGACATGGCCTAAACATATCAAGATATTAATAAAAGGCCATATCGCCCGGCCCTACAGCAATGTGCAACATTATCTCATGTTTTAAAGATTATTTCAAGACAGAACACAAAGTTATTTACATTTGAGTTATGTGTTAAAGCATCTGATTAATCACAAAAGGAATGCAAAAAACATGTACACATTTAGATGACTTATGCTTTTTTTCTTTTTGACTGCACATGCTTTTTACCTTAACCACGTATAATTACCTGAAAGGTGCCACAGTTTGTTTTACGGTCAGTGATCAGATCAACGTATTTGCCAGTGCAAAGATGAGTGAGGAGACTGCGACTGGTGTGATGCGTGGCAGATTTTGCTTAAAAAATACACTACAGCAGAACTTTAGATGATACCGTTGTCAAGTTTTGCATGCCAACAAAACATTTGAAAAAAATATCTGTGTATGACATTTTAACAATTAAATATTTCAAATAAGTTCAAATAACGGGACCTTTTTAAAGTTGTTTTAGGAATGCAAGCAAGTAATTTACTGTGATTAATCACAGTTAATTCAATTCAATCAAATTTAAAAATCATTTGAGAGCGCTAATTTTGGTCATCAGATCTTTTATAATCCTGCCTAACAAATCAGCCTAACAATATGCAGGTAAAATCCTTCGCATCACTGTCGGTGTAATCAGCATAGGCCCCAAAATTGTCTTTGTCACACATTCAACACAGTTATCGGCCTGCATGTTACTATCAATCAATCAATCAATGTTTACTTATATAGCCCTAAATCACGAGTGTCTCAAAGAGATGCACAAGCCACAACGACATCCTGGGCTCCGATCCCACATTAGGGCAAGGAAAAACTAAACCCAATGGGACAATGAGAAACTTTGGAGGGGACCGTAGATGTGGGGACCCCCCCACCGGGCCACCGGTGCAATGAACGTCGAGTGGATCTAGCATAATATTGTGAGAGTCCAGTCCAAAGTGGATCTTACATAATAGTGAGAGTCCAGTCCATAGAGGGGCCAGCAGGAGACCATCGCAAGCGGAGACAGGTCAGCGACGCAGAGATATCCTCAACCAATGCACATACAAGCGGTCCACCACGGGTCCCGACTCTGGACAGCCAGTGCTTCATCCCTGGCCACCGAACCTGTATTTGTGTGTGTGTGGTGGTGGTGGGGGGGAGCAGAACAGAAAAAAAACTGGCAGATCAACTGGTCTATAAGGGGGGTCTATTCAAAGGCTGGAGTATACAAATGAGTTTTAAGGTGAGACGTAAATGCTTCTACTGAGGTAGCATCTCTAACTGTTACCGGGAGGGCATTCCAGAGTACTGGAGCCCGAATAGAAAACACTCTATAGCCCGCAGAATTTTTTTGAGCTCTGGGAATCACTAATAAGCCAGAGTTCTTTGAACGCAGATTTCTTGCCGGTACATATGTTACAATACAATCAGCAAGATAAGCTGGAGCTAGACTGTGTAGTATTTTATACGTAAGTAGTAAAACCTTAAAGTCGCATCTTAAGTGCACAGGAAGCCAGTGCAGGTGAGCCAGTATAGGCTTAATATGATTAAACTTTCTTGGTCTTCTCAAAAGTCTAGCAGTCGCATTTTGTACCAACTGTAATCTTTTAATGCTGGACATAGGGAGACCCGAAAATAATACGTTACAGCAGGGGTCGGGAACCTTTTTGGCTGAGAGAGCCATGAAAGCCAAATATTTTAAAATTTATTTTCGTGAGAGCCATTTTTTAACACTGAACACAACTAAATGCATGCATTTTTAGGTAAGACCAACATTTTTAGACTTTAATAAGTCTCTTATTCTTTTTAACAACATTGTTATTCTGAAGCTAACCAATAATAAATGAAATACTTCTTACCATTAATGTGACTTCTTGAAGAAGTGCGGTAGAAAACGGATGGATGGATTGAAATGCATGAGAATGTTTTAAATTTCGAACGTTATTTTTAGCACTGTGATTACCAGCGGAATTATTCATTACTTATCGTGTTTAGCAATGTCAGCCAAGATGTATCTAAGAGCCAGATGCAGTCATCAAAAGAGCCCCATCTGGCTCCAGAGCCATAGGTTCTCTACCTCTGCGTTACAGTAATCGAGACGAGACATAACGAATGCATGAATAATGATGTCAGCGTCGATGGAACGAATTTAAGCGATATTACAAAGATGAAAGAAGGCCGTTTTAGTAACACTCTTGATGTGTGACTCAAACGACAGAGTTGGGTGGAAGATAATACCCAGATTCTTTACCGAGTCGCCTTGTTTTATTATTTGGTTGTTAAATGTTAAGGTGGTATTATTAAATAGGCGTCAGTGTCGAGCAGCATTTCCGTTTTCGTAGCGTTGAGTTGCAAAAAGTTAGTGGACATCCATTGTTTCATTTCATTAAGACACGCCTCCAGTTGACTACAGAACATGCATTTCAAAAGCAGATTCAAGGACACCTTTTCAAAACCGGAGCTTGTCACTCATGATAGACATCAGTTTGTATCCACATGACACAGTTGACAATCAAGATGCGCGTCGGTGATTTTTTTGTTTGTTTGTTTGTTTGTTTCTTTTCTCTAATCAGTTTCTGATGAGAGGGTTGTACGTGTCTGCATGAGTCTGAAAATATCACCTCCCTGATTTGCAAATGTGAGCAAGGTACCCGAGAATGTGTGTAAGACAGCCAGAATGAAAGAAAGCTCCAATTTTGCTACCTGCAAGAGTATCTGGGTCAGGTTTCTTTCCTGAAGAATACTGTACTCAAAGCCAGATGCTTATGCAGACGCAGGCAAGCTATTTATCTTCGTACAAGGCAGCCTCAGGATTTCACACATGCTTTGCAGCCAGGATATAAATTAGCCTGAGTCACTGACTGATGTACTTCTGCAACATTGCGGAATACTTTCTTTCATTTGTGAGATGTGTTTCCCTGAGCAGCTGATTTGTATTTCAGTGTTTGACGTCTATTGTAAATCTTGCAGGGAGCAGAAAACACGGAACGTAATAAGGAACTGTATTTACATTTTATTTCTATTGTCTCCTTGCACATTATATTAAGTCATTTAACCATGATGCATTTATTCTATAATCTGCACTGCACTGTGCTTTTTTATGGACAGCAATATATGTCAACAAAATGATCATTTCTTTCCTGTCACTCTCTTCCAGCTTCCTCACCGGGGTCTTTCATCACACTTAAGGGTCAGTACCACTGTCACCAAGGACCTGGGATCCCATTGGGCAAACTGTGTGACTTCAATACAGACTGTCCGCTTGGGGATGACGAGGGCGAGCGATGCCGTGAGTATATTACGATCTAGAAACCGATAGGGGTGGGCAATATCGCAAATTTGGGTATCGATACCGATCCGATCCGATACCGGCCAGTATCGCCGATACCAATGCCGATACCGGAAGTGTCGTCATCTGATGGGGTGGGGGGCCTTCGGGGTATCGATACTTTTGAAAAACAAATTTGTACTTTTGCCTTTATTAATTGATTATGATAATAAAACAACACAGGACAACGATTTAAGTCAAAAAAAAAACATTAATTACAAAAGTAATATCAATAGCAATAAAGTAATGCAAATAAGGTGCGAAAAACTACTGAACCTGGCTTGTTGCCTCAAAACACACAAACACTTAAGGTAAATAACAAAACTCTAGTTATTGAACAAAGTTGTAAACATGAACACAAAACAAAAGAACTGAGAAATTAAAAAAAAAAGTAATAATATCAATTACAATAAAGTAAGTAGTGCAAATAAGGTGAAAACAAATACTGAACTTGGCTAGTCGCCTCACAACACACAAGAACTTAAGTAAAAAAGAAAACACTAGTTATTAAACACTTGTAAAAATGAACACAAAACAAAAGAACTGAAAAATTCAAATAAAAAAGTAATAATATCAATTACAATAAAGTAAATAGTGCAAATAAGGTGAAAACAAATACTGAACTTGGCTAGTTGCCTCACAACACACAAGAACTTGGCGCAGTGGGAGAGTGGCCGTGCGCAACCCGAGGCTCCCTGGTTCAAATCTCACCTAGTACCAACCTCGTCACGTCCGTTGTGTCCTGAGCAAGACACTTCACCCTTGCTCCTGATGGGTGCTGGTTGGCGCCTTGCATGGCAGCTCCCTCCATCAGTGTGTGAATGTGTGTGTGAATGGGTAAATGTGGAAGTAGTGTCAAAGCGCTTTGAGTACCTTGAAGGTAGAAAAGCGCTATACAAGTACAACCCATTTATTTATTCATTTATTTAAAAAAGAAAACACTAGTTATTAAACAGTTGTAAAAATGAACACAAAACAAAAGAACTGAGAAATTCTTATCGTTATTTTAGTGCAATAAAATACTTTACAGTTTACAGCCAAGACATTAAGTCGCACTGGAAACGCACGCGCGTGTGTCCGAGTGAACCTCGGAGCGAATTATACTGATGTGTGTGCGCGAACGCACCAAGCGTCATTTTAATAGTATTTATTTTATTTTATTTTGGGTTGAAGATGAATTTCTAAAGTGTTTTTAAATCTCGTTCGCGTCCAATCATTAGGGAGGAGGGTGTAGTGGTGAGGATCGCTGCGCTGCGCTCACATTTGTTTTTAAATCGGAGTGATTCGCTTAATTTGGTGAAGTATCGATACTATCACGCCAGTATCGAAACGATACCGATACTTACCAAGTATCGATACTATCAATACTTGGTATCGATACGCCCAGCCCTAGTAACCGAGAGAAAATCACGCATGTGTCTGCTGTCTGACCTTCATTTTCGATCGTAACGCCTGAGCTGAGCAGTTAGTCGACTGTGAGGCAGCTTCATTAACAAAAGCAGTGATTCCTGCCAAAAAGAAGAAAATATGAGTGTCATGCAGAAGCCGTTCTGACAAAGAGACAAAGAGAAAGGCAGAAAAGATATGCTTGGCGAGTTGGCAAGCATTCCTCACCCATGACCTATTCCTGGTTGTTGTTTCGCTCACTTTTCAAATTCTTTTTTAAGGGGTTCGAACAGGGATCTGTAATATTCACTATCAATAGAGCCAATTTTTTTCTAAACAACAATAGTCTAGAGTCGCTAGGGGGTGCACAGTAAGTGAAGAGATTCATATGACCCCATTCCTGGATGGCTCTCGCATCAGAGGGGGGAGCTAGTTGTGTTGCAATGCAGTTTTCTCAAAATGATGGAAAGTGCTAACCTGACTCTCGCCAGTTCGTTGTAGTTTGCTGAGCCCCACACAAGGATTTGGGCTCGAAGGCATTGCAAACTCCTTCCAGATGGTAGAAAATAACGAACCAATCAGGATCAAAGGGCTGGATTTCATAGATGTGACGTAGCACCGAAGCGACTGATTGATTCAAACAACAATGGCGGCACGCAGCCCTCGCTGCTATTGCAACTGTTTTGTCGAATCTATCGAATATTAATTCTTTAAAAGATTAAAACAGAACTTTTCACTCTGTTGTCATCCAGTATGTCGGCTGTTTTGGATTTCGCAGCGTCAGGGGTTGATTTCGATGTGAGTGGTTGAAGAAGCACGTCATACAAGATAACGGACAAGTGGTTTATCCAATCAAATACAATGATTTTTCTACAAGGCCCCGCCTTCTGAAATACATCTGTTAATGAGAACTCCCAGATCCTTGTGTGGAGCTTAGCGAACTACAAGGATCTGGCGAGAGTCAGGTTCAGGAAAGTGTCACTCTGTATAGCAACTGACGCTGCGGTCAAAGTTGGAACTGCCGCAAAACACATTTTAACATGTTTTACACTCGACTGCCATCTTGCAGGTAAAGTGACAGCATGGCTCAGTTGGTAGAGCGACCGTGCCAGCAACTTGAGGGTTTTATGTTTGATTACCGCTTGCGCTATCATAGTCCTAATTACTGTTCTGTAGATCCTTGGGCAATACACTTTACTTACCTGCTCCCAGTGCCACTCACACTGGTTTAAATGTAACTTAAAGATGTAGATCAGGGTGTACCGGTACAGCGGGAGAAGGAGACGGCAAGGAGACAGTGACGTCATTTGCTATCAACGTATTTATTAAATAGTAAGAAATGTAAGTGAGGTGTGTGCTTAATTTAAATGAATGAAGTGAGACTATGTGTGGTAAGTATATGTGAGTGGTTACCAGAGGGTGTTCAAGGTGCATGTTGGTATCAAGGCGGAAGTCCAAAGAGGGAAAGGCAGACTCAGAAGTCCAAAGACAGGCGGAAGGTCAAGGGCTGGAGCGAGGCGTCGTGGTCAGTAGGTAGGTGGGAGGTCAATATCCAGAGAGGCAATAACAAGTCCAGAGGGAATCCGGGAAGACGAGACACACAGCTCGACAATGAGGAAGGACGACGGGAAGCTGGATAATGGGACAACACGGGACACAATGAACACGACGGGCAGGGAACATAGAGAGAGATTATCAAATCAAATCAACTTTATTTATAAAGCAAATTTAAAATTTACCACAGGGGTAGGCAAAGTGCTGTACAATGGACAGGTTAAAAGATAATATGAAGATCGAACAAACAACATGATAAAATATAAATAAATGAATAAATAAAATAAAAAAACATAAAAACAGGTTCACAGCAGGTGTATAATGGGGCGCCATTGCAGGATGGATATCACTCAGTGTTGAAAGCCAAGGAATAAAAGCTCTGTCACCTCTAAGCTTATGAGAGAAGGCTGGCGACGTAATGGGCTTACTGTACGAGTACGAGTAGCTACGTTCTGTTACTGGATCTCAGGACGGGCTGGCTTATGAAGGCAAGTCTCTCATCATGGGCAGATGTGTTGTCTGCAGATTCCGCAGCAGGAAGGGAATGCCCGCGGGCGTGACCCGTGGTGCACTCAGCAGAGCGCACAGCAGAATGAGAGTTTGAAAAACCTATATTATAGGTAGTGGGCTGTTTTAGGGAATTTTTGATCAAATTATCTGTAGTAGCAATATTAATAATGTTGTGTTTATTCTGTGTAGTGCACTTAAAATAATTATGACCATATCTAGGAATTGATATGATGGGAATTTTCCGATTGTTTGCTTGGTGCTTTGATAAACTGAACGCATATACATGGTACTATATTGTGATGTTATGAGCCAGGGAAAAAAAGAACTACCCTACCCAGCATGCAACAGGAGTGACGAGCATGCGCGGTAGCCCGGTATAGGTTGTGTGTCGCCATGACGGCATCTTGTATGTTGTGATATGCACGCTCTGAAAGCAAACGTTAAGAACTCAGCCAACACTCCTCGTCTGCATTATTCATAAATAGACAGATAAAACATATACTCCGCTGCTTCACAGGCCGCTGGATGTAGCTGGCAAAGTATTCCCATGCTAGCTAGCCGGTCTAGCAAGCACGCGTCATTCAGTCCAAAACGGCCCGATCTATCCACATTCAGAATTGTCTGGCGATCGTAAGTGATCCCGGAGTGACCACGCTGTAAGCCAGGCATGAAATTTGCAGAATTGTCCGGTATTTTTGCCAAATGTTCCATCTTTACCAAGAGCCCCTCGACCCCGAAGCCCATCCGGGCGACGCCATCTTTTTAAGAAAAGGCGTTAACAAAATAAAAGTATGTAAACAACATACGCAAATGTGCGATAATATAATTGTCGGCGTTAATAGATTGATAAGTTAACTCGTAATTAACGCATTAATTTGCCCATCCATCCATCCATCCATCCATTTTCTACCGCTTATTCCCTTTCGGGGTCGCGGGGGGCGCTGGCGCCTATCTCAGCTACAATCGGGCGGAAGGCAGGGTACACCCTGGACAAGTCGCCACCTCATCACAGGGCCAACACAGATAGACAGACAACATTCACACTCACATTCACACCCCTAATATATATATATATATATATATATATATATATATATATATATATATATATGTCCATCCATTCATCCATTTTCTACTGCTTGTCCTTTTTGGGGTTTCGGGGGGAGCTGGAGCCTATCTCAGCTGCATTCGGGCGGAAGGCGGTGTACACCCTGGACAAGTGGACACCTCATCGCAGGGCCAACACAGATATACAGACAATATTCACACTCACATTCACACACTAGGGCCAATTTAGTGTTGCCAATCAACCTATCCCCAGGTGCATGTCTTTGGAGGTGGGAGGAAGCCGGAGTACCCGGAAGGAAACCCATGCAGTCATGGGGAGAACTTGCAGACTCCAAACAGAAAGATCCCGAGCCTGGGATTGAACCCAGGACTACTCAGGACTCAGGACCTTTGTATTGTAAGGCACACACATATATATATATATATATATATATATATATATATATATATATATATATATATATGTGTGTGCCTTACATATATATATATATATATATGTATATATATATATATATATATATATATGTATATATATATATATATATATGTATGTATATATATATATATATATATGTACCTCACCCCATCCTTTCTTGTGAAAGACTGAGCATTTTTTGGGAAGCTGTTTTTATAGCCAATCATGGCACCCACCTGTTCCCAATTAGCCTGCACACCTGTGGGATGTTCCAAATAAGTGTTTGATGAGCATTCCTCAACTTTATCAGTATTTATTGCCACCAACTTTTGTGTTACATGTTGCTGGCATCAAATTATAAAGTTAATGATTATTTGCAAAAAAAAAAAAAGTTTATCATTTTGAACATCAAATGTGTTGTCTTTGTAGCATATTCAATTGAATACGGGTTGAAAATGATTTGCAAATCATTATATTTTGTTTATATTTACATCTAACACAATTTCCCAACTCATATGTAAACGGGGTTCGTATTAATCGTATGTTGAATGACAGTAAGTCTGCCTACGGTAGCTGTAATGCTCCGCATTCCATCAAGGATTGTGGCTTCGTAGCTTACCAAAGTCGTGCTAAAATAATTTGACAGATATTTGAACGCCGTCTTATATTCTTAAATGTCTTATATTCTTAATGAAACATCAAAGTTCTGGTGTTGCTTGCTTACACGCACTCACTGGCTTCATTTATTGAACAGGCACCAACCTGCAGTCCACATTTACCTCTTATGTGTCACTGCCATCTACTGGTCACACTTATTATTACAGAATGTACCAATTAAAATTGATTCAAGGTTGGTAAGTACAACAGGAATTAATCTGTCCATTAGGCGCACCAAGTCATAAGGCGCACCGTGGATTTTTGAGAAAATTTTAAGATTTTAAAGTTTAACTGCATAGTTCACAATTCTTCTGAGAAACAAAAATATGAATTGGCTTATTGTATGTTGTTAGCAATGCAGCTAATGGAAGCAATCAATTCTACCTCCAAATGACTTTAAAATGCAATAAAACATTGTCAACAATACTGCATTTACATTCCATAACCTGTATAATAACCAAGCTGTAGTGACATTATTGTTGTAAGAGCGAACATTGAGGAATTATTTTTCAAGCATACTAACACATCGGCGTGCTACGGTATCAGCCGTAAAAGCTAATTACGGGAAGAGATAAGCTGTTTTTTATGTTAGCAGGAAAATTCATTTGAGTTAGTAATGCACAACACAATGTGATAAGACACCAATCTGTACTGACTGAAAAACATGAATAATCATACTACAGTATCTGTATTATCGATTAGCCCACATTTCATGTTTTGTTTGTACAGAGCTAGCTCGACAGCATATGTACTGTAGTTGTAATAACATGCATGCATGTACCATTATCGATACTAAAGTGTGACTCACTTGACGGACAGTTGTCTATTTCTTCCAGCTGGCCGGGGACATTTGTCCCCCATTATTTGGGTTCAGCACTCCATTTATGTAGAAATAGCTTGTCTCCAAATTTCACATTAGCAGCTTTGGGTCAAGCTGACCTCACTCTCTCTGCTTCCGTCTGCTCCGATAATTCACCCTATTTTTCGTGCTCGCTTCTGGAAGCAGCAGTTTATTCCCTGTTCATAGATTCAAAAAGAGAAGGCTGTGAATCCCCATTTGTCCAAAAATTGTTATATTTGTCGTCTATTACCGAGTCTGCATGATTAAAACACACTCGTGTTTTAATGTGGAAGTAGGAACACGTTGTTGCCAGAAGTCAGACGTCTGCTACTATGGAAAAGACAACCAATGTACGAAAGAAGTCAGTTCTGGCAATGATCAAAATACTGTAAATATTGAATTGTATTACATATTGTATTGGCGTTAGGGGTAACACTCGCCCTCATCATATCATCAAAATCGTGGTGTCTGTAAATATTCTCATTCATCCAAGTCATTGTACTTAACAGACATTTTGCCTCTCATCCGGGGCAGGCTTCATCAAATCAAGCTGACAGACTTAGAAAGAACACCACTCATCTGAGAGCCTGTGCCAGAGTCAAAGTACACTATTTATTACCTACATGACATCCTCTCTAAGTCTGTGAGCAAGAAATGATGAAGACTGCTCATATGGATGAGAGGTGAAATGTGTTGTAAAACAATCTGCATGAACAGTCCAGTTGCAACCAATTCTTTCCCCCGAAGAAATAATAGTGCTAACTAAGGGGGGAAACCTTTTGGGGCTCATGTTTATACTAAATCTGTTTAGTAAAAGTATTGCATGTACTGTAGGTATGTATTTGAAACTTAAGTCATAGCATTGCTCAAACAGTAGTGGGCTGATGCTTTCCTGTGTGTAGTAAGTTGAATTTTAGATGCAACACTTTCGAGCTCACTGATACCCTGTGGTTGTGTCACTAAAAAGACAATGAGAAAGCAAAATAATTCTTGTTTATGTAATCCTTTTCCTGTTGTCTGATATGATGGCCAAAACCAGTGTTTTTCAACCTTTTTTGAGCCAAGGCACATTTTTTCATTGAAAAAACACCACTAGCAGAAAATATTAAAGGGCTACTGAAATGAGATTTTCTTATTTAAACGGGGATAGCAGGTCCATTTTATGTGTCATACTTGATCATTTCGCGATATTGCCATATTTTTGCTGAAAGGATTTAGTACAGAACATTGACGATAAAGTTTGCAACTTTTGGTCGCTAATAAAAAAGCCTTGCCTTTACCGGAAGTAGCAGACGATGACGTCACCCGTGTGAGGGCTCCTCACATCCTCACATTGTTTATAATGGGAGCCTCCAACAAAAAGAGCTATTCAGACCGAGAAAACGTCAATTTCCCCATTAATTTGAGCGAGGATGAAAGATTTGTGGCTGAGGATATTGTTAGTGAAGGACTACAAAAAAAAAAAAATTATAAATAAATAAAAAAGCGACGGCTTCAGGCGGCGGCAGTTTGAACGTTTCAGATGTAATTAGACACATTTACTAGGATAATTCTGGAAGATCCCTTATCTGCTTATTGTTTTATACATAGATACATCTGTCATCTCTATCTTTTTTTTTTTTAATTTATTTTTTATTTATTTATTTATTTTTTTTAATTTATACTACCATATTGTATATGCACCTTAGGAGGAGCTGCTCCAATTTCGTTGTTCTTTGAACCTGTTCATTGCAATAATGACAATAAAACTCTATTCTATTCTATTCTAATAGTATTTTAGTGAGATTGTAAAGACATACCTCGAGGTCGGATGGCTGCGGTGAACACGTCAGTGCCTCAGAGAGAAGCCAAGCTGCCATGGTCACAGCTGCCTTTTTTGACAGCTACTGCTGGAGGACGAATAATCCACTGATGTTTCCAGTAAGATATATATAACAATTTTCCCATCCAAAAACATGCTGTTTGACATAGAGAAACATGTTCGCTTGACCGCTCTGTGTTAAAGCTTCACAACAAACAAAGAAACACCGGCTGTGTCTCGGTGCTAAAGACAGCCGAAATACACCGCTTTCCACCAACAGCATTGTTCTTTATAGTCTCCATTATTAATTGAACAAATTGCAAAAGATTCAGCAACACAGATGTCCAAATTACTGTGTAATTGCACGATGAAAAGAGACGACTTTTAGCCGTAACTGGTGCTGAACTAGTATGTCCCGTCCAACCCGAAACGTCACAAGCACGCGTCATCATACGCGTCGTCATTCCGCGACGTTTTCAACAAGAAACTCTGCAGGAAATCTAAAATTGTAGTTTAGTAAACTAAAAAGGCCGTATTGGCATGTGTTGCAATGTTAATATGTCATCATTGATATATAAACTATCAGACTGCGTGGTCGGTAGTAGTGGTTTCAGTAGGCCTTTAAAACAATTACAAAAATTAAACTCAGCAGCCGATATTGACAGTAAAAAGTCGTTCTCGCAATTGTTGGATATAAATTCAAACCATAACCAACCATGCATCACTATAGCTCATCTCAAAGTAGGTGTACTGTCATGACCTGTCACATCACACCGTGACTCATTTTAAGTTTTTTGGTGTTTTCCTGTGTGTAGTGTTAGTTCTTGTCTTGCGCTCCTATTTTATCATGGCATGTACAGATGTACTTTGCGGATGCCATCTGCTGCTCCACAAGCTGTAAGTCTTTGCTGTCGTCCAGCATTCTGTTTGTATATACAGTGGGGCAAAAAAGTATTTAGTCAGTCACCAAGTTCTCCCACTTAAAATGATGCTAGAGGTCTGTAATTTTCTCCATAGGTACACTTCAACTGTGAGGGACAGAATGTGAAAAAAAATCCAGGAATTCACATTGTAGGAATTTTAAGAATGTATTTCTAAATTATGGTGGAAAATAAGTATTTGGTCAACCATTGAAAGCTCTCACTGATGGAAGGAGGTTTTGGCTCAAAATCTCACGATACATGGCCCCATTCATTCTTTCCTTAACACGGATCACTCGTCCTGTCCCCTTAGCAGAAAAACAGCCCCAAAGCATGATGTTTCCACCCCCATGCTTCACAGTAGGTATGGTGTTCTTGGGATGCAACTCAGTATTATTCTTCCTCCAAACACGACGAGTTGAGTTTATACCAAAATGGATACATGGATGATACAGCAGAGGATTGGGAGAATGTCATGTGGTCAGATGAAACCAAAATAGAACTTTTTGGTAAAAACACAACTCGTCGTGTTTGGAGGAAGAATAATACTGAGTTGCATCCCAAGAACACCATACCTACTGTGAAGCATGGGGGTGAAAACATCATGCTTTGGGGCTGTTTATCTGCTAAGGGGACAGGACGATTGATCCGTGTTAAGGAAAGAATGAATGGGGCCATGTATCGTGAGATTTCTAGCCAAAACCTCCTTCCATCAGCGAGCGCTTTGAATGGTTGACCAAAAAATTATTTTCCACCATAATTTACAAATAAATTATTTAAAATTCCTACAATGTGAATTCCTGGATTTTTTTTCACATTCTGTCTCTCACAGTTGAAGTGTACCTATGATGAAAATTACAGACCTCTGTCATCATTTTAAGTGGGAGAACTTGCACAATTGGTGGCTGGCCAAATACTTTTTTGCCCCACTGTACTTTGCAAGCAGTTTAGTTTTAGTTTCATTTGGCATAGCCATCCCTAAGCTTCAAGGCCTTTTCTTAGCTGCACTCTCCTTTTATTTATTTTTGGAATAAGCAGTAGACACCTTTTTACCTGCGCGCTGCCTCCCCGCTGTCCTGAGCTTTGTGTGATCACGACAAACCATGTTCCTGACATCCATGAAGCAATCATCTACCTGCTGCCACTTACTGATATGGTAGAGTATTAGACGGTTATTCTGCCACGCTCTTGACAGCACAGACACTCAACAACGGCACATTATTTGCGGATTATAGTTACTGGTTTGCAAAAAAATGTTTTAAAACCAATTAGGTGAAATGACATAATCTCCCTCAGACACCAGACTGTATCTCGAGGTACACTAGTGTGCTGCGACACAGTGGTTGAAAGACACTGGCCTAAACTGTGTGTTTCTCGGACTTATAAATTATATGTTCAAGGTTTCATTGCATCTTACTGAGACTAATAGTTTGCTCTTCAATTAGAGAAATAAGGTGATTAAAATATTAGACCCTACTTCAAACTACAGTCAGAATAATAAAGAGCATTGTCTCTATGTTATTATTTGTCAATGCAGAATTGTCAATACAGTCCTTGCAGTGGATACAATTAGATATACAGGTTGTTTTTTACGGCTAAAAACTAGAATTATGACACAAACCAATATATTGGTGGGTATCCTGATTGTACATGGTTAAATCTCTCATTAGCTAAACCGAGGCTAATTACCGGAAAAAAGAAATGAGTGAGGGAGATGTAATGATCATAGGCTGTGTCAATCTAAAATACTTTTGACATGGTCCCTTCTCTACTCTGTTGCTGCATCATTATGCAAAAATCCATTCTGCCTTTTTTTCCAGTCAAAGCTATTCATCCGGATGATCTGTTTCAATCCAAATTCTGCTGACACCCCGCTGGTTTCCAGCATGTACCTTCCAATTACATAGCAATAATACTTTCATCAAAAGGGATAGAAGCATACATTTTAAGTAGCAATCTTCCATTGGCAGATTTGACTCTCCTTACACTCATTGAAGTGGTGGCTTTGTCTGATCTTGGTAATTAGAGTTTCTTTATTGTGTATTAAATTAGGGGGAAAAAACTTGAAAAAGTCAGTAGATCAGTGTTTTTTGTTTTTATATATGGTCTTCATTGGCAATTACCTAGGGCGGCATTTTCTAAAGAGCACCACAAGCATATGAAGGACAAAAATATGTATTTGCATTTGCTCATCAGGTCTGATACGTGTATCAGATTAGCACCTTCTGCGGGCATAGTGCAAAAGGTGCACAATAAATAAGTTGTCAACTAAAATATAAAGTATAACGCATCTTTGAAGATGACTTTAAACAACTTTTATTCAGGTTATTGAAGAGTATCTGTCAAGGGTATTTGTTGACGAACCCCAAGATGCAGAGATGGAGGCAGGCATTGATTGAGAAAACATGATTTAATATAAAATATTAGATTAAGAACAAACAAAGGGTATAAACAAAAAGCACGCACGTGGGTGGAATAACAAACTAAGGGAGCTAGCACTGGGAGCTAGAAAAACAAAAAGGAACTTTAGCATGGAAGCTAGTGGGTAGCAAACAGAAAAACTGAAAACAGCTAACCGCTACGACGACCAGGACAAAATGTAGCACGACAGGTAGTAGCTGTAACGATGCCAGACAAGACAGGTAGCAAAGACACAAGAACGACATGTGGCAATGACAAGACAATACAATAATCCAGCAACTGACACAAGACAAAGGAGGTACAAATAGGAGCCGGCTGATTAGCAACAGGTGTGGCCAGATGCCAATCAGCCGCAGCTGAAGGGGAACACAGCACTCAGGGAACAAGACAGGAAGCTGACAAAATAAGAGCATTAGACAGGAACTAAGGATAGGAAATAAACACACTGAGAAGGAACACAGCACTCAGGGAACAAGACAGGAAGCTGACAAATTAAGAGCACTTGACAGGAACTAAAAGACAGGAAATACTGAACACAGGAAACAGACAAATGCAGAGGAAAAACTAAAACAAAGACAAACTGTCAGGGGCAAGCCTGACAGTATCTCAAAAATGTAATCCACAACAAGACCTGTATTCCATGAATAAATCAATAAGTACATTTCACACTAACTTTACTGTGTTATTTTAGCTGAAACTAAGCATTTTTTTCTTCTTCAAATATTAAATAATATATGACTTACTACTCGAACGTCTTTAACAGTAACAGTAAGTCAATACAGTTTGAGTAATTTAGAATGATCATCCTTGGCCTACTTACTGTCGCAAAGATGTCCGGATGGTTGGTCTGCAGACATCCATCCATCCATCCATCCATCCATTTTCTTCCGCCTATCTGAGGTCGGGTTGCGGGGGCAGCAGCCTAAGCAGAGAAGTTCAGACTTCCCTCTCTCCAGCCACGTCGTCCAACTCTTCCCGGGAGATTTAATTGGATACTAGCAGTAGAAAAATGATACAGGTCGAGCTGAAAGTCAAGAATCAACAGCATGACTAATGAACCAGCGTCGAGAGGCAGGCGTCACTGGTAGACACACCCTCCTGATTGTAAATCAGGGACCGGTAGCCCTCCTCATTGCGAAACAGGAATAGGTGAGGAGATTGGCGTTCAGAAGCAGTGGGGAAAGTTACTGCAAAACAGACAGTGAAGCAGAACAAAAGTAACAGTGCAAGACCAGAAGAAAGACCACACAAAGGAAAACAACCCCAAAACTGTTAGGAGAGATCATAACACCAAAAATAACCCATACCGAGAGCTTAAAACCAAGGGATGTTATTAGTACTTTTATTTTGGAGTACCGTTACACTCTTACTTTACTTTTACTGTAGCCATATCAAAATGAAAACTGTTGAACAGTTCAATAAAACAAGACTTCAGATGGCATTGCAATTTTGTTTGTCTCCTCATAAATAAAATACCATATTATTACATTATTTCTTCCATCCATCCAACCATTTCTACAGCTTATTCCCTTCGGACTAAAAAACTCCTTCATCCCACATGCCATCAGACTGGACAACTCCTCTGCTGGGGGTGTGGGGAGGGGAGGGGTGTACTAGAATGACAGGGGATGCAAAACAATAACAATACTAAAATAAACTGCAACAAAAAACAGTGGACTTAGTGCAATAACAGTGCAATACTTTTTCATAACATGGTCACTACTGCCTAGTTTCTCTTTTTATAGTCTTATTTTCACTGTTATATTTTTATTATTTTTGTTGCTTCTTATTTTTATTGTTATTGTAATATTTTCTATTTGATTTCCATTTACACCCCCATTAATTATTTTTTGAATTATATCTAAATTCTGTTCACTGCTGCTGGAATTTAAATTTTCCTGAGGGAACTCTCCTGAAAGAGTCCATAAAGTACTATCTATCTATCTATCTATCCATCTATCTATCTATCCATCTATCCATCCATCCATTTTCAACCGTTTATTCCCTTTCGGGGTCGCGGGGGGCGCTGGCGCCTATCTCAGCTACAATCGGGCGGAAGGCAGTGTACACCCTGGCTATCTATCTATCTATAGATGATAAATGGGTTGTACTTGTTTAGCGCTTTTCTACCTTCAAGGTACTCAAAGCGCTTTGACACTACTTCCACATTCACCCATTCACACACACATTCACACACTGATGTAGGAAGATGCCATGCAAGGCGCTAACCAGCACCCATCAGGAGCAAGGGTGAAGTGTCTTGCTCATGGACACAACGGACGTGACGAGGTTGGTAGTAGGTGGGGATTGAGCCAGGGACCCTCGGGTTGCGCACGGCCACTCTTCCACTGCGCCACGCCGTTCTTATCTATCTATCTATTTCAGAGTGTTTAGATAAATAGTATGCTTTTTTATTACTAACAGCATTAGGGTGTCTGCACAGTTGGTTTTAAGACCAATTAGATCATATGATGCTATTGGTCTGCATTTCCGCCACAACAACACAAAAGGACAATCACAAAGGATGGGGATAATTGAAACATCAAACAAACCTACGGGGAAGACTTTCAAAGGCAAAACTGAAATCCAACCAAAACCCCCAAAGCTCTAAACCAGGGGTCGGGAACCTTTTTGGCTGACAGAGCCATTCAAGCCAAATATTTTAAAATATTTCCGGGAGAGCCATATAATATTTTTTTAAGACTGAATACAACTAAATGTGTGCATTTTTAAGTAAGACCAAAATTTTTAAAGTATAATAAGTCTCTTATTGTTTTTAATAACATTGTTATTTTGAAGCTAACCAAAAACAAATAAAATACTTCTTACCATTAATGCGACTTCTTGAACAGGTACGGTAGTAACCGGATGGACTGATTAATATGCATGAGAATGTTTTATATTTTAAATGTTATTTTTGACACTGTGATTACCAGTGGAATTATTCATTACTTACTGTGTTATGCAATGTCAGCTAAGATGTATCTGAGAGCCAGGTGCAGTCATCAAAAGAGCCACATCTGGCTCTAGAGCCATAGGTTCCCTACCCTCTAAACAAAAGTGTAGTGTCGTATATAAGTTTTAAAATACGACTTTATACCTCATTAAAATTTCAGTAAAGCAAAGTGTAAAAAGCTCAATTTTTATCAATGCCCAGCGTTTTACAGTGCCTTCTCCGCATCAACTGTTTATTACCCCACCCGTGCCCCACTTCCCTATGCATTCAATTTCCCACTCTATTGTCGGAGTATGGCTCGTAAAAAAAGCCTGTAAGTGGATAGAAAAAAAAAAGAAAAAATCAATCAAACAAACTCCTTTGACAATGGCTCTTATAATATTTGCCCCGTATACGTTGTGTTTGATTTATGCAGCCGTTCACTCAGACAAATATCACGAGGGGGAAAATCTTGTTAGAAAGAAAAGCGTTTGCACTTTTCCATGATGACATTGTGGAAATGAGGCGAGACAGACCGCACATTCACCTCCTCTGGTGGTTCCAGAGGGATGCATTTGATCGGCTGCTCAGGCCACTAAAATATCACAGCAGTCAGCTGCCAAAAAACTCCAGAACTCTACGCCATTCACTTGATTGCCTCCCCCAGAACACATACTAACACTACCTGAGCACTTTCGTTTTCTCTCCCATGTGCCCTCATCACTCGTGCCTATCTCCTTTGCAGTTTTCTGATTCTTTTTCCAGTGTATCAAACTCTTCTCTGTAAGTCTCCCCAACAGAGTGAGACCTTTAGACTGTTTTATTGCACACTCTATCTGCACAAGCTCTTCTTCACTGCGGCTCACCTTGTTACGTCCTGTATTCACCCAGTACGTGTTCTTTCAGTGACAGTACCTCCTCCCGGTTGCCCCCTGCCCACTCCTTATATCTAGACCACCTCCTCTTAAAGTCACCACTTCCCCTTGATATACTGTATATGCTCTCTCCTGTGTCTCTCCAGGCCACTTCCTCAATGGCAGCTACTGCTCTTTTGAAGAGGGCGAGTGCGGTTGGCAGTCAATAATGGGCCACAGTATCTCTTGGAGAAGACTGCAGTCTCCAGCCAAGACTACAAGACAGAGCTGCCCATCCTCAGGTGACTCCTGCACATCTCCCGAGAGGTTTTCTCTTGAAGTCCACTTGGGCTTGTATGAGTGTGTTGTAGTGTAAAGCTGTGTACAATTGAGTTTGGCTATGGCTGCACTTACACTAAATTGCCAAAGGTATTTGGCCACCAGCCTTGACTCACCTATGAACTTGAAGTGTCATCCCATTCCTAACCCATAGGGTTCAATATGATGTCGGTCCATCTTTTGCAGCTGTTATAGCTTCAACTATTCCCCCGTCCAAAGGCAAAACCTAGTAACTCGCTTCTAGCTGATTTTGCGAAAACCAATCAATCTTGATGCTGTCTTACAAAGATCTACAAAGTCATTAAACGTATAGATGTTTTCTTGAGCTTTCATTTTCTTGCTGATTGAGCCATGGATTGAATCTGCTCTCATGAACGTGTGCCCTTTCTCCAGATATTTTATCACAATCTCGGGTGGGCCCCATTCTGCGTTTGCACATTGGGCAAGTGCCGTGTACAGCGTCCAGTTCTTATTTTGACCTCCGCAGTTATCTGCCCAGAAGAGTATGCAAGGGGAAGAATCAAGAACAATACATTTAATGAAGGTGCTTGCAACGTCCTGGGCCAATCTTCCAAATATCCCCTCGTGCCATAACATCACATAATCAGGTTGGCCGTCGGCCCCCATTCGTGCAAATGTCTCATTAAAGACAATAAGGCGACTGACAAAGAAGCTCCGATTGGTCCCTTGAGATACTAGGTTTTTTTTGTCAGTTAGCCAGTTAGCCACCTCGGTAAAACACATGTCCAACTCTGAAACACTCAAAGCAGAAAAAACTTGTTCTAATTTAACTGACTCCTTACCCAGACCAGTAGTCTCGCATTTTCCATCTAAATCCGTCTTCGGGATGGAGGAAAGTGGTGTTCTGTGGGGATTAGCCTTCTGCTTTGTTTTAAGCCCCGCTCGGCATCCGCGTTTCCGATCACACCGCTGGCGTCTGCTCCGTAGACGGCCCCCGCTGCTACTAGACTCCCCTGCCTCACAGGCCGCTGGATGTAGCCGCCGATGTATTCCCATGCTAGTTAGCAAGTGTAGCACGCAAGTGTCTATCAGTCCAAAACGGCCCGATTCGTCCACATCCAGAAGTGTCTGGCGGTCGTACGTGATCACGGAGTGACCACGATGCGAGCCAGCCATAAAGTTTGTGGAATTGTCCGGTATTTCTGCCAAATGTTCCATCTTTAGCAGGAGCTCCTCGAGAGCGCAGCCCGTCCGGGCGCCGCCATCTTGGGATGGTTTCCTGCTGGCTCCGCTGTGAACGGGACTCTCGCTGCTGTGTTTGGACTGGACTCTCGCGACTGTGTTGGATCCATTGTGGATTGAACTTTCACAGTATCATGTTAGACCTGCTCGACATCCATTGCTTTCCTCCTCTCTAAGGTTCTCATAGTCATCATTGTCACCGACGTCCCACTGGGTCATTATTGTCACCAATGTCCCACTGGGTGTGAGTTTTCCTTGCCCTTATGTGGGCCTACCGAGGATGTCGTGGTGGTTTGTGCAGCCCTTTGAGACACTAGTGATTTAGGGCTATATAAGTAAACATTGATTGATTGATTGATTGATCTACGCGGTTATGTGGTAGTTGCTAGGTCCTGCCATGCGTGTAACAGCTTACTTACGGAACAAATTACAATATCGCATACACTAATGTAAAGCATATCACCCAGGAACTCCAAAATTATTATCAGCTCAGTTTTGACCAAAATTGAGTTACTAGGTTTTGCCTATGGACGGGAGTATTCTGGATAGACTGTCCACAAGGTTGTGGAGTGTGTTTATAGGAATTTTCCACCATTCTTCCAAAAGCGCATTGATGAGGTCACACACTGATGTTGGTCGAGAAGGCCCGGCTCTCAGTCTTTGTCCTAATTCATCCCAAATGTGTTCTATCGGGTTCAGGTCGGGACACACTAGACCAGGGGTCACCAACATGGTGTCCGCGGGAACCAGGTAGCCCATAAGGACCAGATGAGTCGCCCGCTGGCCTGTTCTAAAAGTAGCAGCATTTACCAGTGAGATGCCTCTATTTTTTTAAATGTTATTTATTTACTAGCAAGCTGGTCTCGCTTTGCTCGACATTTTTAATTCTAAGGGAGACAAAACTCAAATAGAATTTGAAAATCCAAGAAAATAGTTTAAAGACTTGGTCTTCACTTGTTTAAATAAATTCATAATTTTTTTTACTTTGCTTCTTATAACTTTCAGAAAGCCAAATTTAGAGAAAAAATACAACCTTAAAAATGATTTTAGAATTTTTAAACACATATTCCTTTTTACCTTTCAAATTCCTTCCTCTTTTTTTCCTGACAATTTAAATCAATGTTCCAGTAAATGAATGTTTTTTATTGTAAAGAATAATAAATACATTTTAATTTAATTCTTCATTTTAGCTTCTGTTTTTTCGACGAAGAATATTTGTGAAATATTTTTTCAAACTTATTATGATTAAAATTTAAAAAAAAAAAATTCTGGCAAATCTAGAAAATATTTAGAATCAAATTTAAATATTATTTCAAAGTCTTTTGAATTTCTTTTAAAATGTTTGTTCTGGAAAATCTAGAAGAAATAATGATTTGTCTTTGTTAGAAATATAGCTTGGTCCAATTTGAAATTTATTCTATCAAAGTGCAGATTGGATTTTAACCTATTTAAAACATGTCATCAAAATTCTAAAAAACTAAAAATCTTCCGTAAAAGGAAAAAAAAAGTACGACAGAATGATAGACAGAAATACCCATTTTTTTATCCATCCATCCATCCATTTTCTACCGCTTATTCCCTTTCGGGGTCGCGGGGGGCGCTGGCGCCTATCTCAGCTACAATCGGGCGGAAGGCAGGGTACACCCTGGACAAGTCGCCACCTCATCGCAGGGCCAACACAGATAGATGGACAACATTCACACTCACATTCACACACTAGGGCCAATTTAGTGTTGCCAGCCCATTTTTTTATATATAGATTTATTTATTAAAGGTAAATTGAGCAAATTGGCTATTTCTGGCAGTTTATTTAAGTGTGTATCAAACTGGGAGCCCTTCGCTTTAATCAGTACCCAAGAAGTAGTTCTTGTTTTCAAAAAGGTTGGTGACCCCTGCACTAGACTTTGTCATCCATGTCTTTATGGACCTTGCTTTGTGCACTGGTGCACAGTCATGTTGGAAGAGGAAGCCTGGAAAATTGCCCTGTTTTGCAGCATGGGGCTGCTCCACCCGCGAGAATTGTGGGTGGATTTTACTTCGCTTTCCTAACAACCCGGAAAGAAGACAAATTTAGGAAGTGAAGGTACGCTAACAACACTGGAGAGCCACTGATTACAGCATCTGGTGTCAGGTAAACGTTTTTGTTCAGGGAGAGAACACACAGAAAGTAACAGAAATTATTACCAAATAAATTATTACATTTAAGAGACGGTTTGACAAAAACAGACTACTCTTGATTTTTAGTAAAACTAAAATAATGCAATTTGGTTATTATGTTGTGGACCAAAAATCCCTCCATATTCTCTATTGTTTGCCAGTGTTACCATATCTGACTTATTGTGCAGAAATATGAGGAAATAAGTCAACTCAACTCAACGATTATTCATTTATGTTATTTTTTTGGGTCGTTCTGTGTATTTGATTCAATTTTATTGCGCCGACGAGTGCCTGCTAGGCGCAAAATATGGCTGCAAAATGATACTTTCACAAAAAAACTGCATATTTTGGTACGTTTTTGAGCTGGATTATATGATTACAACCGTGTATACACATGTTATGTTGGTTTATTTTTTCAGAAAACTAATGCCAAAACCACTCTGGCACAGCCGCACAAGGCCTTGGTAGCAGACACGGTGCCTGTTGTTTAGTTAGCCATACTCTGGTCTATGCAGAAGCAAGCCTGCTTGTCTCTAAGATAGAGGTCTACCGTGTTCTTCATCCTGTCCAGTATGATCCCGTTGAAAAGCCTTCCTGGATTGATAGTAGTGTGATCCCCCTGTAGTTCGCACAGTTACTCAGATCCCCTTTCTTCGATTCTTTAATAAGATAGTTGTCCTTCGATTCGAATGAAATGTTTTACTCTTCCAAGATCTTCTTAAATAGAGGGTAAATCATCTCTTCCATGGTCTGTTTACATGACTATGACGTGCTGTAAATCCAACTGCTAAAAAGGGATTAGCGTATTTTTTCGGACTACAAATCACAGTTTTTTTCATAGTTTGGCCGGGGGTACGGCATATACTCCGGAGCGATTTATGTATGAAATTATTAACACATTACCGTAAAATATCAAATAATACTATTTATCTCATTCGCGGAAGAGATGAAGAAAATGTCAGCAATCGTCACACACACGTCAGCAATCGTCACACACACGTCAACCATAAGAATTCGGCGGGGGAGGGTCATGGTAGAAGTGCATTGTGGGTCATGGAATGCCAACTGCTATATGCTATATGCTACTGCTGCAGCTATTAAAATGGAACATTTCAACGTTGGCAGTAACTTACAAAAACTGAGAAGGGCTGAAGAAAAATGGCACCGAAAAGGAAACCATGTACTGCAGATTACAAGCTGGACGTAGTGAAATATGCAGCAGAAAACGACAAGAGGAAGCGGCGTATACCTTTGGAGTTGACAGAGTTGTTTAGAAGCGACATCGAGGAAGAAGATTTCATCGGATTTATCGATTAGGAGTGACAGATTGTTTGGTAAACGTATAGATAAAAATAGATTGGACGGTTTAGTGACGTCCTCAGTTCTGGCTGTGCGGCGACAAGACATCAAACTTGACTAAGTAGAGGAAGTAATAGTCATAACAAAGTGTCTGTATGTGGACAAATGTTCGGATTATCACCTTTACCAGTAGAAAGTTACACCTCTGTAACGAGGTGGTCGGCCAGGGACACGAAGTGGCATGAGGATCTTAATGACTGACTGCCCACGAGTCTGGCCCCCCATGTCAAAACATCTTACCAACCCTTTTAGTGAAAAACAATTGCGTGCAGACAATATATTTTTTTAGACAGAGAGATGTGAGAGACCTAAAAACACGGCTAGCCATTTTAAACACATGATGTCACACCCGCAACCAGATAAATGCAATAGATCCATCCTCCAAAAACATCTGCTGTATGTGGGCCTCAGCAGGTACCCCCTTTCTGGAGTGGGGTTGATGTCTGTTCATTCAACTGCCAGGTTGATACAAGCTAATGATACAATATTGCAGTCGTTTACATCACCCATGGTATCAGGTTGGCATGCTTGGAACCCTGTCTGACAAAATACTGGAAATGGTACAACCGTTTGTACTTGGTTTTAGTTGGTTTTGCCGATGGAACATTGGTGTCAAACTCAAATACAGAGTGGGCCAAAATTCTAAACTGAACAAAGCCGCGGGCCAAAGTTGAACAACTTAACATTTTAATAGGGACCCAAAAAAGTTTTGCATTGAATATTGAACAAGCAAGGCTTATATAACTTTATAGTGACATGCAAAATCGAGTTTTGTTCGTAGCGGGGATGTATATTGTAGCGTCCCGGAAGAGTTGGTGCTGCAAGGGGTTCTGGGTATTTGTTCTGTTGTGTTTATGTTGTGTTACGGTGCGGATGTTCTCCCGAAATGTGTTTGTCATTCTTTTTTGGTGTGGGTTCACAGTGTGGTGTAACAGTGTTAAAGTTGTTAATACGGCTACCCTCAGTGTGACCTGTATGGCTGTTGACCAAGTATGCCTTGCATTCACTTGTGTGTGTGTAGAAGCCGCATATATTACGTGACTGGGCCGGCACGCTGTTTGTATGGAGGAAAAGCAGACGTGACGACAGGTTGTAAAGGATGCTAAAAGCAGTACCTTTAAGGCACGCCCCCAATATTGTTGTCCTAGTGGAAATTCGGGAGAATGGTTGCCCCGGGAGATTATCGGGGGGGCGGGCACTGAAATTCGGGATTCTCCTGGAAAAATCGGGAGGGTTGGCAGGTATGAAAATTAGCGTTGAATACGGCGATACAGTGGCACCGCCACTATATAATACCGGCGGGCCAGCTCTAATGTTAATTTATTATTGCCTCAAGGGCCAAATGAAATTACACGGCGGGCCAAATTTGGCCCGCGGGCCAGAGTTTGACACCCATGGTTTAGAGCATGTATGGGTTTATTGAGCCGGATAGCTACCATGCAGTGAAAAAGCAAACGGCACCACATTGAAATACAATTGGATAAGAGAATAGCATGGCAAATGCTACTATCCATCCATCCATTTTCTACCGCTTATTCCCTTTTGGGGGTGCGGGGGGCGCTGGCACCTATCTCAGCTACAATCGGGCGGAAGGCGGGGTACACCCTGGACAAGTCGCCACCTCATCGCAGGGCCAACACAGATAGACAGACAACATTCACACTCACATTCACACACTAGGGCCAATTTAGTGTTGCCAATCAACCTATCCCCAGGTGCAAGTCTTTGGAAGTGGGAGGAAGCCGGAGTACCCGGAGGGAATCCACGCATTCACGGGGAGAACATGCAAACTCCACACAGAAAGATCCCAAGCCTGGATTTGAACCCAGGACTGCAGGACCTTCGTATTGTGAGGCAGACGCACTAACCCCTCTCCCACCGTGAAGCCCGGCAAATGCTACTATGCAGTGAAATAGCAAACAGCACCACATTGAAATAGAATTAAACAAGAGAATAGCATGGCAAATGCAGCAAACTGCAGTATGCATATGTACAAAAGCACAAAATACAACAACATTTGAGATAGCGATACAAAGCAAATAGGAAAAGCACTCTCCAAATTACTGTCAGGCTTTGACAGCCCTGCGAGGTTGGTTTGATATTCCTGTAGAAAACGAGACATGGGTTAAAAGGAGGCAGAAAGCTACAAGCAGTGGCAGAGGTGAGCCTACTTAGCAATGATGTAAATCCCCTTGTATGAATAGGAAATAACAAGTAATCTGATGTCAAGCCTTAGCCTAGTAGGGGTTTTCAATGTGTGGCACAGTGTGCCTCTCTTCAAATGTAAATTATAGAATACAACACAACTGTTTAACAACCTTTTCTGGTGCATATTTTGTCAGGTTTTCTGGTCATCCCAGACTCCTTATTTAGTTCATACCCCAGCAAAGTTATGTACATATCAGTGTTTTCAAAATGAAAAAGATGCGTGTAGAGCAGGGGTCACCAACGCGGTGCCCGCGGGCACCAGGTCGCCCGTAAGGACCAGATGAGTCGCCCGCTGGCCTGATCTAAAAATAGCTCAAATAGCAGCACTCACCAGTGAGCTGACTCTATTTTTGTACATTTTATTCATTTACCAGCAAGCTAGTCTCGCTCTGCTCGACATTTTTAATTCTAAGAGAGATGAAACTCAAATAGAATTTGAACATCCAAGAAAATATTTTAAAGACTTGGTATTCACTTGTTTAAATAAAATCTTTTTTTTTTAACTTTGCTTCTTGTAACTTTCAGAAAGACAATTTTAGAGAAAAAAATACAACCTTAAAAATGATTTTATTAAACACATTGATTGATTGATTGATTGATTGATTGATTGAAACTTTTATTAGTAGATTGCACAGTTCAGTACATATTCCGTACAATTGACCACTAAATGGTAACACCCGAATAAGTTTTTAAACTTGTTTAAGTCGGGGTCCACGTTAATCAATTCATGGTAAAAATTACCATATCGCATGTAGCTTATTACCTTTTAATTTCCTTCCTCTTCTTTCCTGACGATTCAAATCAATGTACAAGTATTTTTTTTTTTATTGTAAAGAATGATAAATACATTTTATTCAATTCTTCATTTTAGCTTCTGTTTTTTCGACGAAGAATATTTGTGAAATATTTCTTCAAACTTATTATAATTAAAATAATAAAAAAATATAATGGCAAATCTAGAAAATCTTTAGAATCAATTTTAAATCTTATTTCAAAGTCTTGAATTTATTTAAACATTTTTGTTCTGGAAAATCTAAAAGAAATAATGATTTGTCTTTGTTAGAAATATAACTCGGTCCAATTTGTTATATATTCTTACAAAATGCAGATTGGATTTTAACCTATTTAAGACATGTCAACAAAATTCTAAAATTAATCTTAATCGGGAAAAATTAGTAATGATGTTCCATTAATTCTTTTTTTTTTTTTTTTCTAAAAGCTAGTTTTTCTCTTCTTTTTTTCGGTTGAATTTTGAATTTTAAAGCGTCGAAATTGAAGATAACCTATGTTTCAAAATTGAATTTTCCTTTTTTTCCTTTTTTCTTCTCTTTTAAACCGTTCAACTAAGTGTTTTTTTTTTTTCATTATTTATTCTCTCCAAAAAACCTTCCGTAAAAGGAATAAAAATGTACGACGGAATGACAGACAGAAAAAACATTTTTTATTTATGTATATATATTAAAAGTAAATTGAGCAAATTGGCTATTTCTGGAAATGTATTTAAGTGTGTATCAAACTGATAGCCCTTCGCATTAATCAGTACCCAAGAAGTAGTAGCTCTTGGTTTCAAAAAGGTTGGTGAGCCCTGGTGTAAAGCTTCGCCCAACTACTGCTTATGCTGTGTTTAGAGGGAATAAGCGGTAGAAAATGGGTGGATGGATGGATACCTCATTAAAGAGGACATAAAGCTAAAGAAAGGGTTGTAAAATGAGGAGATTAAAAGCTTGTATTGAGCATTCATGTCCAATAGTGTGAGATAACCAAGAACTCTGATACTGTCAGAAGTTCTTTTTTTTTTATAGACCCACTAAAAGAAAGTTATCCAGCATTCAACACGATTCTTACTCCCTCGACTTTAATGCATCCGTTGATGAGCACTTGGCTTTTGCAGAGGCGTGTTTTTGTTAAGTATGTTAAGTGTCAAAGCTTATACAATGGTTAGGGTTATAGTGTTGTCAAAATAGTTTTTTGGGTTTATTAATGATGTGTTGTTGTTTTTTTGACAAGGTGCAACACTCAGTGTGGAAGGGAAAGGCCAAGGTCGCTCAGCATCCCTAAGGAGTCCTCTCTTTCCGCCGCCATTAAGAAACTCTCCATGCACGGTGAGCATTAAGTGTTTTTCATAAGGAATTCTCTGTGAGAACTGAGACAATATATGTGCATGTGTTTAATTTAATGCTGTTATCCGTGGGACAACAACACATCCACCAACCCTAATCCCCAATTCAAAAGCAATGCCCGAATTGTGCAAAGCTGATGTCTAAGCAATTATGGAGAAGAGGTATTCTATACAGTAAATTGTGCATGCAGCGTGTGGATTAAAGTCGTTTTTACATTTCAAGTCGAACGATTCACTATTGAATCTTGGCTGATCGCATGTGTTGTTGTGCACTGAAGGTTGTCAGTGGGCCATAGGAAGCAATTGGGAAGCAGGTAAGATTGGATTTCCAGATCTCCAAGGCTTTTTCCCTGAAACTCGCCTTCGAGAAAGAATAGGCAACATCGCAAATAATGGTACACTCCAAAGCAGGCCTGGGCAATTCTTTTGACTCGGGAGCCACATTTGAAAAAAAAAAAGTGTCCTGGGGCCGGTATATCTGTTTTTATGAACACTAATACAAAACCTCACAATAATGTCTGATTAAATGCTAAAAACGTCATGACAGACCGCCTTAAAAAACGTAATGGAATTTTAACTTTTTCTATGAAGGATAAAACACTGAATATTGACAAAATATGAATTTCACACCCCCTTTCGATCGACATATTTTACAATCAAGTGAAACGTGACAAAAATCCAACAAACACTGAAACCCACCTGCAATCTGATATATGTGATATATCACTAAGCTTTAGAACTTTGTAGTAATAATCTCCTTCTGCGTCCGTGGAAACGCTCCCCACCCACACTGATTGGTGCCTCGTCTGAGCTGCTGTGACGTAGATTACCATAGTAAATAATTAGATGACCATTGTAACTAATTAGATTACCATAGTAACTGTGACGGACTCCCAGCTGTTCTCGTGTGGGTTGCGGTGACGCATTATAGCAGGTTTGATTCACTTTTATTGTTTCAAACAACCTTTCTTCGGGCCAGTCGGGCGCGCCCATTTCTAGTGCGCTGGCTCCTCTTCCTGGTCGCGCTGCACCTTTCGGTGCTCGCCTGCTGCGTCGGTGGCGGGGACTCATCTTGGCGTGACCTCTGTGTCGGGCTCGTGGTCGGGCTGCCGTGGTTTCCTTCCCTGTCTCCTCCCCCCGATCGTGCCTCCTTCGCCTCTCTTGAAGTCTAGGAGCAGATGCGCAGATTGTGAGCAGGTGTGTGTCTTACGCACCTGACTCCGAGTGCCGTTCTCCTGCCGCTCCGCGTACGTCACGCCTCTCCTCGCCGCCGCATGCCCCGCATTCTGGCCTCCATCTTGGTCCAGAACGCCTCCGTCCGCCCGCTGTCGGCCCGTCGGCTGCGTCTCTCCACAGTAACTAATTAGATTACCATAGTAACTGGTATATCATCCGAAAGCGCAGATTCCAACCATTAAAATACTTTGTATAGTTCATGACTTACGGTCATTAGAAAACATGACTGCACATCATAATGGGAGCTACACTTTCAAACCTTAAAGATCTAAAAAATAAAGTATTTGGGGGTGTCCGGCGGGCCAGAGTGAAAAGCGTCACGTGCCGCAATTGCCCAGGTCTGCACTAAAGCCTTATTTTCTACAGAAATATTCTTAGTCGTATGGCAGAAACAACTTCTGTTGGATTGGCTGGAGAAGTGGTCAGGGCTAGGCCGATATTAAAAAAATATCAATTAATTCAACAAAAGAAAAAAAAAGAACTTTATAACATTAATACATTGTGATGTATATGTGTGTGTCTCTCTCATTTTCAAACAAGGAGCAAGATGGTTCACTGTACATCGCTCTCAGCACCTGAGCAATAAATAAATAAATAAAAGCCACTTGTCAGTCATCAGCAATTGTGGGCCGAGTCCAGACTGCCAGCTTACACACACGCACAGAAGGCACGGAAAGAGCCTCTGGAGTCTCTCCTCGCTAGTGAGAAGCACTGCAAAGTAACAAAAATTAAAAGGGAAAAAAGATGATTGCCATGCCAAATATCCCAGCGTGGGAATATTTCAGCTTCAAACCAAATGAGCAAGATGAACACATCAACATGGACGAAAAAGCCAGTATGCCAAAATTGTTGGAAAATGAAGGAAAGAAAAAAATATATTTTTTCCAACTGGAGGAAAAATTGTATTTCATCCATTAATGCATCCATTTTCTACCGCTTGTTCCTTTCGGAGGCAAGGGGGGGTGCTGGAGCTTATCCCACCTGCACTCGGACGGAATGCAGAGTATACCCTGGACAAATATCCACCTCATCACAGGGCCAACACAAATAGACAGACAACATTCACACTCACATTTACACACTAGGACCAAATAAGTTTTGCCAATCAACCTATCCCCAGGTGAATGTCTTTGGAGGTGGGAGGAAGCCGGAGTACTTGGAGGGAACCCACGCAGTCACGGGAAGAACATGCAAACTCCACACAGAAAGGCCCCGAGCCCGGGGATCGAACCCAGGGCCTTCTTATTGTGAGGCACATGCACTAGTCACCATACTGCCTAAAATGTACTTCAATATTTTCAATAGTTATTGAAGTGCAATTTTTGCAAACATAGTTGAGAGTCTGTTTTATTTTTGTTATTTTACTTATTTAGGATAATTATAAGTGGTTGACCTTCCAATTGCAGTAATAAAAACAAAGTTTATAGGATTACTTGCATTATTATTATTATTATACGAAGGTCCTGGGTTCGATCGATCCTGGGCTCGGGATCTCTCTGTGTGGAGTTTGCATGTTCTCCCCGTGACTGCGTGGGTTCCCTCCGGGTACTCCGGCTTCCTCCCACTTCCAAAGACATGCACCTGGGGATAGGTTGATTGGCAACCCTAAAATTGGCCCTAGTGTGTGAATGTGAGTGTGAATGTTGTCTGTCTATCTGTGTTGGCCCTGCGATGAGGTGGAGACTTTTCCAGGATGTACCCCACCTACCTCCCGAATGCAGCTGAGATAGGTTCCAGCCCCCCCCCCGACCATGAAAGGGACAAGCGGTACAAAATGGATGGCTATATTATGATTACAATAGTGCGTGCCATCATTAACAAGGTCTGATGAGAAGAGGTGACACAGACCGAATGGGCCAAAATGGTAGTACAACCATTATACAAGAAGAGAGACCCAATAGACCACAAAAACTTCAGAGCGATAACTTTGCACTCGATCCCAGGCAAAGTCTTCTGCAAAAACCTGCTCAATGGCCATGTGGTTAGAGTGTCCGCCCTAAGATCGATAGGTCGTGAGATCAAACCCTGGCCAGGTCATACAAGAGACTATAAATTTTGGACCCATTACCTCCTTGCTTGTCACTCAGCATCAAGGGTTGGAATTGGGGGTTGAATTGCCAAAATGATTCCTGAGCGCGGCCAACGCTGCTGCTCACTGCTCTCCTCACCTCCCAGGGGGTGGAACAAGAGGATGGGTCAAATACAGAGGGTAATTTCACCACATCTAGTGTGCGTGTGACTATCAGTGGTACTTTACCTTTAACTTTAAAATCATAGAGGAAAGAATGAAGAACTGAGAATGAAAGAATATAGAAAATACTGAATAAGAGATCATACTTGCTGTCAGACAAATGCTGGAGGAAGCAAGAGAAAAAGAAATCGAACTCTAGTTCAACTTTCTTGTCTTTGAAGCAGCATTCAATACAATATGGAGGAAAGCACTGTGGAGAATGTTGGAAGCATGAAGGTATAGAGAGAAAAAAATGTGCGAATTATCAAGGACTGCTACGACAAAACACAGTTTTCCATCACATTAGATTTCACTGAGTGGTTCCCTGTGGGGTTGGGACTGAGGCAGGTTTGTTCCATGTCCCCTTCACTGTTCAAATGTATACATTGAGTTTGTGATGGAAGAGCTGGATAAACCGAGTAATAAATTTGAATTTAAAGAGGATTTAGTAACGGAGATGAGGTATACGCGGATGAGACCACAATTTTTGCGAGTAGCTTTGAGTAGCTGCGGGCAGTTACTGAGGAGTTGGCACAGGCATGCAGGCGATGGGGCCTGAAGATAAGTGAAGGAAAGAGTAAAATGTTGTCACCTTTAGATGAGTGCATAGCTATTGATACCAAGGATTTGGAACATGTGGAGGTTTTCACATTTTTGGGGAGCATTGTGCCAGCATCTGAGAGTGACCTCAAACGAAGGATAGTTCTGGCAGCTGCAGTTTTTGAAAGACTCAAGAGAACACTTTGGAGCAGGAAAGATGTACCAAAAAGATTGAAAATAAGACTGTACAAGGTCCTGATCCATCCTATTCCCACCTACGCTTCAGAGACATTTGACTACAAGGGTGCAAGAAGAGAGAATGCTTCTCGTATTTTGAGATGAGATGCCTTTCATCCATTCTCGGAGTGACATTGAGACAGATTGAGGAATGAGAGGGTGAGGCGAGAGCTGGTATTGAGGAGACCATAGTGAATGCTATTCGCCTTAAACAAAATCGGTGATTTGACCATGTGGTCAGAACTCTGCGAGTGGAATATGCCGGCTGACGTTCGAGAAGGAAACCCCCCAAGACATGGTAAGATCAAATCAGACATGACAAATCAGACATGACAAATCAGAGTCGGTTTGGAGGGACTGGAGGAGGTGCGGATGAGGGGACAGGGCTGTGGAGCTGGCACTGAGCGTTGGGACGGAGAGGCTTCGCGATGTCTTGGCTGGGTGAGCAGGTGTCGGACACCTCAGTCACCTTGGACGTATCCTCGTTCATCCATTCGGACTGGACACTGGCCAAGAGTGGAGTCGGCTCTCTTGGTTGCTTTGTTGGGTCTGCTCCTGTCTCTGGCCATGCTCCCTCCACCCCATCGGACGATGGCGTGGAACACCGCAGAGGGCACCACAGTGGATATGTTTCTTTTAGTTTTTATTCATAGCTGTATGTAGAAGTGTCTGGTTGTATCTGCTGCTTTAATGTCTTTAATGTCCTCTGTGTACTTTAATGTTTCCCTCTTACACACATGTAACAGGGATGTGTACTATGGCTATGAGTTCTTTTTTTCCCTTGACCTCAGTCTGCACCCCCTCTCCAGGGGCCCAGGCTTAGACCAATTTTTTTATTTTATTTTAATCTTCTTTCCCTTCCCACCCCCCCTTGTTTACCTGTATCTCACCTTTTTTGTAAGTGGCGCTGGAAGCCGGCAGACCCATCAGCCATCCTGTTCTGTCTCCCTGTAATGTTTGTCTGATCTTGAATGGGATTGTGCTGGAAATTTTAATGTTCCTGAAGGAACTCTCCCGACGGAATAAATAAAGTACTATCTAATCTATCTAATGGTCATATCGCTACAAACGGCAGAGCGCAACAATCTCAGGGAGGGGGCGGCATTGACGGCGGCTGGCGATGGTGTGGGAGCAAGGGGCGAGCAAGGCACTTGCTTGTTTCCGTGGAGAAAAGGCAGGCCATGAGGCAGGAAGTACCTCTGCCTCAAAGTAGGGGGCAATATATCAAAAGTTCATGGACTGACAACACCCGTTAGTCCTTAAAAAGTAGAAGAAAAAAACAACAGACAACCACTGCTACGCTTTCCGCATACTGTGATGCTGTTTCGACCTAAAAATGGAGGATTTGATTTCTAAAATAAATCATTTTTCAGGACTGACTTTCAATCAAAGCAAGAAGTCATTAATACTGGGAGACCAACACCAGAGCTGCCAGATTTGATTCAAACGTGTGTTTCTCGAGGACATAAAATAACCCGTTCATTCCAGAAGGATTGGTATACCGGGAAAGAATGGCTTCATGACTGTGCTACAAAAAACTTCTTTATTGCTTTCCCTGATTTTATTCTCAAGGAGTGACCGTGTTTGAACCCAAATTGGATATACTGAGGTGTACCCTGCTTTGCGCCCGAATTCAGCTCAGATAGGCTCCCGCACCCCCACAACCCAGGGAGGCACAAGCGGTAGAAAATGTATAGAATGGGATGGATTTGAAAAACTTGCCAAGAAGCCTCGAAAAACATGAAAGCTCATCTGCCCACATTCAAGGTCGGGTTTCTTTAAAAACTTTTGGAATGTCACGTATTGATCTGGCTCTAAATGAGACTAAATATCAGCATCCACAATGCCAACGTAAAGGAAAATCGTGAGATATTTAATTTTGGCGTCGATTACGGCTTTCAGTATACGGATTCTAATGACATCCATTGAAGGCTGATAAACCTTTGAAAACGGTTCGACTCACGTCATTACAACATTTATGAAACAGACTAGCAGCCCTTGGCATAACAGACCAGCGTTGAGTTCAACTAATACGACATTTATTTCCAGAGGTGGGTAGTAACGCGCTACATTTACTCCGTTACATTTACTTGAGTAACTTTTGGGATAAATTGTACTTCTACGAGTAGTTTTTATGCAACATACTTTTACTTTTACTTGAGTATATTTATAGAGAAGAAACGCTACTTTTACTCCGTTCCATTTGTCTACATTCAGCTCGCTACTCGCTACTTTTTTTTTTATCGATCTATTAATGTTTGTTTTGGTTAATGACAGAGCTTCAAATTAGGAACTACCCATGCTTGCGTTTCACCAATCACATGCAGTCACTGGTGACGTTGGACCAATCAAACAGAGCCAGGCGGTCACATGACCCGACTTAAACAACTTAAAAAACGTATTCGGGTGTTACCATTTAGTGGTCAATTGTACGGAATATGTACTGTACTGTGCAATCTACTAATAAAAGTTTCAATCAATCAATCAAAAGTGTAAAGGAAAAAAGACATTTTTTATTTCAACCGTACTTCCCGTCAAAAGCCTAAAGACTGATCGCACAGTTCCTGTCTTCACAATAAAAGCGCCGCTCCATCGTGCCTGCGCTAACAAAATAAGAGTCTCCGAAAGCCAGCGCGAACAAGCGAGCAAGCTACGGCGTTTGCCGCCAATGTATTTCTTGTAAAGTGTATAAAAACGAATTTGGAAGCTGGACAAATAAGATGCCAAAAACCAACGACTTTCATGTGGTATTAGACAGACAAGAGGAACTTTTTTTCTCCTCCATTTGAAAACGTGAACGTCTGATTCTAATCAATGCAAGTCATCAGAATCAGGTAATACACCAACTTATATTCTTGTCTTCATGAAAGATAGGAATCTATATGTTAAACATGCATGTATATTCATTAAAACACCTTTAACATTTCAACAAAAACAGCAAAATAAAAAACATATATATATATATATATATATATATATATATATATATATATATATATATATATATATATATGATATGTGTGTGTATGTATATATGAGGTAGATCACCTCGACTTGGTCATTTACTAAGTAATTGATAAACGTTGAAAAACTTATTGGGGTGTTACCATTTAGTGGTCAATTGTACGGAATATGTACTGTACTGTGCAATCTACTAATACATGTTTTAATCAATCAATCAAATCAATGAATGCCTACTGAGGCTATGGTGCTGTTAAGTTATTGTGGTTCAATGTGCCATTTTTTTCATTTTATTTTAATGTACTATTATTTAATATATAATATTGTTTTTGTTGCTTAAGAGATATTCCTGACTCTGAATTTGTTCATTGCTATTTTTATGTTTTTGTGCATTATTTTTTGCCGTAATCAGGTTACTCATCAGTTACTCAGTACTTGAGTAGTTTTTTCACAACATACTTTTTACTTTTACTCAAGTAAATATTTGGGTGACTACTCCTTACTTTTACTTGAGTAATAAATCTCTAAAGTAACTGTACTCTTACTTGAGTACAATTTCTGGCTACTCTACCCACCTCTGTTTATTTCTCACATTGCCTTTTAAACTTCTTTGTAAAGGGAAACTAAAACAAAAACACCTGCGAACATGAATACAATAAATGATAATAATCGTCTCCTTTTGCCACTTCACAACCCGGGAACATGATTACAAAATAATTGGCTGTGAAGGCCACTTATAATTTAATTAAGTGACTCTTTTGCGTACTACTCGATGGAGCCAGTGTACCACAAGTGGTACACGTACAACAGTTTGAGAATCACTGCACTATAGGACTGAATTTGTGCAGCCCTTTGAGACACTTGTGATTTAGGGCTATATAAGTAAACATTGTTTGATTAAAATTTACTTTTGGAGGATTGATCTTTTCTTCTTTATGATATAAGCGCTTTTTGTTGAGGTTTTTTTATTATGTATTCATCCCGCAAGGGTAAGAAGATAATGTTATTTGGAGACGATTACATGCTTTGCTGCATGAAGTGAGCATAGTGATGGGGTCATGAATCGATTAACGTGGACCCCGACTTAAACAAGTTGAAAAACTTATTCGGGTGTTACCATTTAGTGGTCAATTGTACGGAATATGTACTGTACTGTGCAATCTACTAATAAAAGTATCAATCAATCAATCAATCAGTGCCGACGAAGAGGTCTGCAAGAGGGGAATCGTGAGAGATACCTGTGTTGTCGGGTTTGGTGTGAAGAGGGTTCACAGACGTGAATAAATGTCTGTCGTTTTGTCTGAAAGGGGATGGACAGTCGGATGTAGACCATGGGCAGACCTTGTTAGGCGAAGATAGAGCTGTTCTTGAAATGTATTTACTGCATACTCTTGCCAGGCCAAGATGCTACCATCGCAAGTTAATTATCTTAGCATGTTGTTGAGCTTCAATGAACTCTCGATTTAGTGACAAACCTGTGGCCAAGTTGTGTTTATTTTGCTGTGAAATTACTACATTTTTGCATGTGTACATGGCATACTTAAGACCAGTGATTCTCACATGGGGGTACGCGTACCCCTTGGGGTACTTGAAGGTATGCCAAGGGGTAAGAGAAATTTTTTTTTTAATTCTAAAAATAGCAACAATTCAAAAATCCTTTATAAATATATTTACTGAATAAACAAAATATGAATGTAAGTTCATAAACTGTGAAAAGAAATGCAACAATGCAATTTTCAGTGTTGACAGCTGGATTTTTTTGTGGACATGTTCCATAAATATTGATCCATCCATCCATCATCTTCCGCTTATCCGAGGTCGGGTCGCGGGGGCAACAGCCTAAGCAGGGAAACCCAGACTTCCCTCTCCCCAGCCACTTCGTCTAGCTCTTCCCGGGGGATCCCGAGGCGTTCCCAGGCCAGCCGGGAGACATAGTCTTCCCAACGTGTCCTGGGTCTTCCCCGTGGCCTCCTACTGGTTGGACGTGCCCTAAACACCTCCCTAGGGAGGCGTTCGGGTGGCATCCTGACCAGATGCCCGAACCACCTCATCTGGCTCCTCTCCATGTGGAGGAGCAGCGGCTTTACTTTGAGTCCCTCCCGGATGGCAGAGCTTCTCACCCTATCTCTACGGGAGAGCCCCGCCACACGGCGGAGGAAACTCATTTTGGCCGCTTGTACCCGTGATCTTATCCTTTCGGTCATGACCCAAAGCTCATGACCATAGGTGAGGATGGGAACGTAGATCGACCGGTAAATTGAGAGCTTTGCCTTCCGGCTCAGCTCCTTCTTCACCACAACGGATCGGTACAACGTCCGCATTACTGAAGACACCGCACCGATCCGCCTGTCAATCTCACGATCCACTCTTCCCTCACTCGTGAACAAGACTCCTAGGTATTTGAACTCCTCCACTTGGGGCAGGGTCTCCTCCCCAACCCGGAGATGGCATTCCACCCTTTTCCGGGCGAGAACCATGGACTCGGACTTGGAGGTGCTGATTCTCATTCCGGTCGCTTCACACTCGGCTGCGAACCGATCCAGCGAGAGCTGAAGATCCCGGTCAGATGAAGCCATCAGGACCACATCATCTGCAAAAAGCAGAGACCTAATCCTGCGGTTACCAAACCGGAACCCCTCAACGCCTTGACTGCGCCTAGAAATTCTGTCCATAAAAGTTATGAACAGAATCGGTGACAAAGGACAGCCTTGGCGGAGTCCAACCCTCACTGGAAATGTGTTCGACTTACTGCCGGCAATGCGGACCAAGCTCTGGCACTGATCGTACAGGGAACGGACCGCCACAATAAGACAGTCCGATACCCCATACTCTCTGAGCACTCCCCACAGGACTTCCCGAGGGACACGGTCGAATGCCTTCTCCAAGTCCACAAAGCACATGTAGACTGGTTGGGCAAACTCCCATGCACCCTCAAGAACCCTGCCCAGAGTATAGAGCTGGTCCACAGTTCCACGACCAGGACGAAAACCACACTGTTCCTCCTGAATCTGAGGTTCGACTATCCGACGTAGCCTCCTCTCCAGTACACCTGAATAAACTTTACCGGGAAGGCTGAGGAGTGTGATCCCACGATAGTTGGAACACACCCTCCGGTCCCCCTTCTTAAAGAGAGGAACCACCACCCCGGTCTGCCAATCCAGAGGTACCGCCCCCGATGTCCACGCGATGCTGCAAAGTCTTGTCAACCAAGACAGCCCCACAGCATCCAGAGCCTTAAGGAACTCCGGGCGGATCTCGTCCACCCCTGGGGCCTTGCCACCGAGGAGCTTTTTAACTACCTCAGCGACCTCAGCCCCAGAAATAGGAGAGTCCACCACAGATTCCCCAGGCACTGCTTCCTCATAGGAAGACGTGTTGGTGGGATTGAGGAGGTCTTCGAAGTATTCCTTCCACCTATCCACAACATCCGCAGTTGAGGTCAGCAGAACACCATCCGCACCATACATGGTGTTGATAGTGCACTGCTTCCCCTTCCTGAGGCGGCGTATGGTGGTCCAGAATCGCTTCGAAGCCGTCCGGAAGTCGTTTTCCATGGCTTCCCCGAACTCCTCCCATGTCCGAGTTTTTGCCTCCGCGACCGCTGAAGCTGCACACCGCTTGGCCTGTTGGTACCTGTCCACTGCCTCCGGAGTCCTATGAGCCAAAAGGACCCGATAGGACTCCTTCTTCAGCTTGATGGCATCCCTCACCGCTGGTGTCCACCAAGGGGTTAATATTTTTGTGAAGAAATGTCATGAATCCAGATGGATTTCTATTACAATCCCCAAAGAGGCCACTTTAAGTTGATTACTTCTATGTGTCGAAATCTTTATTTATAATTGAATCACTTGTTTATTTTTCAACAAGTTTATAGTTATTTGTATATCTTTTTTTCCAAATAGTTCAAGAAAGACCACTACAAATTAGCAATATTTTGCACTGTTATACAATTTAATGAATCAGAAACTGATGACATAGTGCTGTATTTTACTTCTTTATCTCTTTTTTTTTCAACCAAAAATGCTTTGTTCTGATTAGGGGGTACTTGAATCAAAAACATGTTCACAGGGGGTACATCACTGAAAAAAGGTTGAGAACTGCTGCTTGGGACAGTGCAGGGCGATGGAGTGCAAAGCGCAGTTAAGATTAGGCTGACCATACGTCCTCTTTTCCCCGGACATGTCCTCTTTCACGGCCTTGTCCGGCGTGTCCGGGCGGGTTTTTTAATTGCGTCAAAAGTCCGGCAATTTGAATTAGGGTTGCGTGTATTTGTTGGCTGAGTTCTTAAAGTTTACTTTCAGAGCGTGCATATCACAACATACACGATGCCGTCATGCCGTCCACCGCGCATGCTCGTCACTCCTGTTGCATGCTTGGTAGTGTAGTCCCTTTATTCCCTGGTTTATAACATCACACTAGCTGTAAATATCGTAGCGGCTGGCTACGGGGTGTTAGCCAATGGCTTTGGTTGGGGGGGTGGGACTTCCGGGGAAGCTAGGGAAGTGACGCTATTGACAGGAAGTGTTGGTTCGAGTTTTGCCGGGAAAAGGAAATAGACTTCTTGGTAAACACTAAGGTGAGTGTAAAACTCTAGAGATATTTAGCGTTAAATATAAAATGTATGTATGCCCTGGCACACATTTATTATCATTTCATGACCCAAGCAAAACCCTTTTTACACTTTTATACTGAAATAAATACACCTACAACTTATTAAATAAAAACATAGGAAAAACTACCAGCAGCGGTAAAGTTTAGATCAATGAAGGAAAGAAGAAAATGAATGAATGTTTATAACTGAATACATTTACATATGCATAAATTTTTTTTTTTTTTTGATTTAAGTAACATTTATGACAACCTTTTTCCAAAACACGATATAGAATGTGAGATACAACAGGATAATGAATACGTTTATCATTTGTTTTCAAAACGCTTACAAAAAAGTGGGACCCCAAAAATTTACTGTGGGACCCCATTTTTATGACTTGATGGGGTCCCTAGGACCCCATTTTAGAAATCCCTAGCGCCAACACAGCAGTCAACAGAGGAAAAAAAATGCTTTATTTATATAAATATATTATTTATAAAGCAAGTTCGAGTATCATTGGCAAATTTTCACCTACTCCCAGCCTTGGCACGCATATATGTGTCCTCTTTTTGGGATTTCAGAATATGGTCAGCCGAGCCAAGATAGAGCTTCACGGAAATTGAAGTTTGATGAAAATGATTAATAAAATCAGATAGTAAACAAATGGTTGAGGAAAATCTCATCACTCTTTCAGGGTGGATAAGACGCGTCAGATATTTGTGGACGATGTGCTTTTTCTCCACACCCACCCAAAGAATAACCATGATTCCAGATGAAAACACTAAATCCTTTTTTCACACCACTGAATTGATGCTGTTGAGCCTAGCCCGTACGCTCTTGGACAACTACATTGATTACATACAGTATTTGTTTTGGGTATTAGCACAGCTCACTTCATGTCATGCCCATTGTGCACTGCCTATAGTCTTGCATTTCCAATGGTCACCATGTGGTCTCGCAAAGGATGATAAGCTGCAAAGGACAATAAGTCCTTGGCTTAAAGGTTTGCCTCATGCTGCCTCTACATGTGTCATACTTGTTAGACTTAAGCCAGCGTTTGTTACACTAAAACGGCGAAACAAGAAGGATGTTTCTAGATTTAATAAATTGTTGCAGAGTGTCACAGCCTCAAACCTGCTTGCTGACAAGCTATATAGCTTGTTTTTGTCTTCTTACATTTTAATTTGTTTGACACCCTGTAGGTTTTTGTGCCAGATTGCTCTCACCATATCCTTTCAGTGAACAACAAAATTTGATTAATTTGCAGAAAAACCTGGAGGAGTGGCGCTGATGCGTAACAACACAATGACCCTTCGAGCTGACTTCTATTAATCTCAGAATGATTAAAAAGGTGATCGCTGCTGTTTGATCTCTCTAAGGGCCACCCTGATTTGGCTAGTTTTAACAAAACATTTGGCCTTATTCATAGCAGCAAATTTATTCCTAAAACGACACCATAGCGACCATATGACCGATATTTCCCAAACAGATTATCTGTATCTTTTACTCCTGAAAAGGAATCGGGCAGTCATTTTCCATAATATCAATTAGTTGTAACGCTCTCTTTCCATTGCCATACTCGATATGCCGCCTCCTCTTGGTGTGTTGTCATCTATAGAACTGGAACCCATTTTCTCGCAGACAGTGTAGACAACGACATGTACAACTATTATGTTTTTGTTGCACTGGTCCATGATTACTTAAAGGGGAACATTATCACCAGACCTATGTAAGCGTCAATATATACCTTGATGGTGCAGAAAAAAGACCATTTATATTTTTTAACCGATTTCCGAACTCAAAATGGGTGAATTTTGGCGAATTAAACGCCTTTCTGTTTATCGCGCTGGAGGCGATAACGTCAGAATGTGACGTCGCCGAGGTAATACAGCCGCCATTTTCATTTTCAACACATTACAAACACCATGTCTCAGCTCTGTTATTTTCCGTTTTTTTGACTATTTTTTGGAACCTTGGAGACATCATACCTCGACGGTGTGTTGTCGGAGGGTGTAACAACACTAACAGGGAGGGATTCAAGTTGCCCCACTGGCCCGAAGATGCGAAAGTGTCCACCGCCAGACCCCCATTGAATGTGCTGGAGTGTCTCCACATTTTACCGGCGATGCTAAGACAGACATGGCACAGAGATGTATGGATAACCTGCAGATGCATTTGCAACGATAGTCAACGAAATCACAAAGGTGAGTTTTGTTGATGTTGACTGCCAGCTAATTGATGCTAACATGCTATGCTAATCGATGCTAACATGCTATCTACCGGCGGTGCTAAAGCAGACATGGTACAGAGATGTATGAATAACCTGTAGATGCATTTGCAACTATATTACGTTTCCTTCCACCCACATTTAATGCGAAAAAAACACTTACCAATCGACGGATTTAAGTTGCTCCAGTGTCAAAAGATGCAAAAGTCCTGATCGTTTGGTCCGCACATTTTACTGGCGATGCTAACGCAGCTATTCGGCCATGCCATGGCTATGAATAGCGTCAATTGCTATTCGCTCAATAGCTTCAGTTTCTTCTTCAATACTTTCATACTCCAATCATCTGTTTCAATACATGCGTAATCTGTTGAATCGCTTAAGTCGCTGAAATCCGAGTTTGAATCACTTTATCTTGCTGTGATATTCCCATTGTTTGTTTATATTGGCAGCACTGTGTGACGTCACAGGGAAATGGATAGTGGTTTCGAAGATAGCGAAAATAAGGCACTTTAAAGGTTTATTTAAGGATATTCCGAGACCGGTAAAATTTTGAAAAAAACTTCAAAAAATACAACAAGCCACTGGGAACTGATTTTTATTGTTTTTAACCCTTTTGAAATTGTGATAATGTTCCCCTTTAAACACTGATATGGTAAACATTATGAGCAAAAAGGAAGTATAAAAAAGTCTGGAAATGTAATGTGTTATTGAATTGTACACTAGTTGGGACCAGTGTTGTCCCGATACCAATATTTTGTTACCGGTAGAAAAAGGGATTTTGATACTTTTCGCTACTTTTCTATACTTTTCTAAATAAAGGGGACCACAAAAATTGCATTATTGGCTTTATTTAAAAAAGAAAAAAATCTTACGGTACCTTTAAGATATGTTTGTTATTGCAAGTTTGTCCCTGAATAAAATAGTGAACATACAAGACAACTTGTTTTTTAGTTGTAAGTAAACAAACAAAGACTCCTAATTAGTTTGCTGATGTATGCAGTAACATTGTGTGTCATTTCTCATTCTATTATTTTGTCTAAATTATGAGGTACAAGCTGTAAAATGGATTATTAATCTACTTGTTCATTTACCGTTATTATCTGCTGACTTTCTCTTTTAACATGTTCTATATACACTTCTGTTAAAATGTAATAATCACTTATCATTTTGTTGTTTGGATGTTTTACCTTAGTTTTGGATGATTCCACACATTTAGGTATCAATCCAATAGTAAGAGGATTATACATTGGTCATATTCAAAGTCCTCATGTGTCCATGGATGTAGTTCCTGAGTTTACGAAAAAAGATCGATACGTTTTAGAGGCGGTATACTACTGAATTAGATTCATTAGTATTGCGGTACTATACCAATACCGGTATACCGTACAACCCTAGTTGGGACAAATATGGCTTCTTTGCAAGATGACTGATTTCAGTTCTGAGTTGGAAATTTTCCTTTTGAATTTCACGACAAAAGAAGAACGCCGAACCCGCCCATTTACAGACTTCAACTGTACTGAAGCCAGAAGCAGAGCAGAGGCAGCTGCAGAACACCTTTCAACATTTCCTCAAGTATCTTGATAAAAACATCGGTGGAAGAGGATGCAAATTAGAATACCTCCAACTTACATTTTTTTGTTGAGTGCTGGAGCTGCTCTTTTTCCTCCATTTTCCACAAGCTCTGACTCAATCTTTCTCCCCTCGACAGTGCTCCTGATTTTCGGGGCCGCATTTGGCTTTTCATCTAAACTTTGACCAAAACTCTTTTTCCTTGAAGTCAGAATCATTAAAATTATTGCTGCAAATTACACTCCTCGTGGTGGGTCTGTCCCATTTTGCATAAGTACATTTGACTGGAGAGATCCATACTTTCCTAACACTCCCATCAATTGGAAGTGTGTGCAGGCTGACCCCTTCTTTAGTTGTAATGCTACAACCTGCAACAATACATCTGACGGACATATTTGCTAATACCTTCAAATTCTGTGCGAAAAGACTACGTTCAGGATGAAGAATTTACCAAAACACATACTATGCAATATGAAATTGCCTATAGTCTTCAGTAGGTGACGTCAGCAGGCTGATGCAGGCTTGCCCACATTTTGAGCTAAAGGTGGGCATTCAAAAATGTGTTTAAACTTGTTGAAAAACAAGCCTAAAATCACTATTGTCTCTCTTACTGTCTCTCTATTGGGCAAATTTCCCCTGTGGACATCATACCTAGGTCCAAAATTGTGGACCAAGTGCCACTGTTGTCAGCATTCAAGGGGCCCTTTAAGTTCTACTTGCACATTTTCTTAAAACAAATGTGTGTATATTTTCTCCTTGATACTGAACATGGAAGATAAAACTAAATAAAATACACAGCTTGTCTCTTTAATTGTTCATTCCTACAATATTTATACGGTATGTCTTTCTTAAGAACCGAAATGTGCACAAGTCTTAACCATTAACGTAACCAGAGAGGCATGTGTTTTGGAAACAGTCTATTTCACCCAATTCTTCTTATAGAAATTTACAAAACGTATTTTCAGTCAAAAGGAGACACGACACTCAAACCATTAATTTATATTTTGTATTCCATCCCATCCATTTTCTACCGCTTTTACCTTTTGGGGTCGCGGGGGGTGATGGAGCCTATATCAGCTGCATTTGGGTGGAAGGCGGGGTACACAGATAAGGTGGCTGACTGGTTAAGGCGATGGACTGCTAATCCATTGTGTTCTACATGTGTGGATTTGAATCCCGTCCTCATCGAGCTGTTGTTCTCTTTAGTTGGCCTCAATTAACGAAAGGTTGTGAACGCACAGATCAGAATAACAATGTTTGAATGTGGTTACATAGTGTCACACTGTCATGTGTCAACCACTTTCTACAGCTGAGGTGACTACCTGAACTACCATGATTTGATTTACGTGGACCCCGACTTAAACAAGTTGAAAAACTTATTCGAGTGTTAACATTTAGTGCTCAGTTGTACGGAATTTGTACTGAACGGTGCAATCTACTAATAAAAGTTTCAATCAATCAAAAAAAAAAAAACCCTGGACAGACAAAATCCACACACTAGGGCCAATTTAGTGTTGCCAATCAACCTATCCCCAGGTGCATGTCTTTGGAGGTGGGAGGAAGCCGGAGTACCCGGAGGTAACCCAAGCAGTCACGGGGAGAACATGCAAACTCCACATGGAAAGATCCTGAGCTATTAGTTGAAGTACAAGTCTCTTTCATACTTAAGATTTGCTATTGACTGGCATTGTGTTTATGGGCTAATTATGTGTTTATCATATTCAGAGGCCGTCAAGTCTTCCTCACAACCAGGCCCAATGTTAGCCAGGACTTTATAAGCGAGCTCATTAACCTCAACCGGATAGGAAGAGGAATAATGCAGAATATAAAGCGTTTACTTTTTTGTAGGTTGAGGGCTTAACCTTTGTCGGTCTCATGTTACTTGTCATTTCATTAGTTTCACCTGGTTTCACTTGTCATAGTCTCCTGTGTAAGACAATCTGCTTCTTCCCCGTGTCTTCACCACCTGTTTCTTGTTGTGTAATTATCAGATCTGTATTCACCCTCCTGTCTTTAGTCACATGCAGTTACGGTGCACGTCAAAGCAGTGGAAATACACACTTCTGGACCTCACCGTGTATTTCTCTGTGGCTAGCCACTTGTGTATAGTAAGTGTCTTATACCATCGCAAGCCTGTTGGAGGGTGCACAGGAATTTGCTGAAATACTCCATGGAGAGGTTGTAGTCCAAGCCTTGGTTTTAAGAGGTTGTAATCCAAGCCTCGTTGTCTTTATTCCTCAACAAGGTGAGTAAAACCAACACCTGGATTACAACCTCTCCATGGAGTATTTTGTCAAATATCTACGCACCCTCAAGCGAGGATATAAGACACTTAAGCCTGGTGGATACGCTTGCGTCACGTAACTTGCCTAAGCGACGCCGTCGTGCCCCCTTCCCCTGCGTGCCATCCCGGAAACCTTGCGTACACCTCCTAAAAATCTTAGGTTTGCATCAGCGGCAACGTGGACCGCAGAGCTGGGATCGGTCAGCTTTTGAAAAGAAGGGGCCCCGAGCACAGGAGAGCAGACTTAATTGTTAGGAACTCGCGCGGCTGCAGTTTTAGTGACCCCAAGATGCAGGAACCAGGAGAACAGAAAGCAGGTGAACCATGAACTGATTACCATGAATTGATTAACGTGGACCCCGACTTAAACAAGTTGAAAAACTTATTCGGGTGTTACCATTTAGTGGTCAATTGTACGGAATATGTACTGAACTGTGCAATCTACTAATAAAAGTATCAATCAATCAATCAGATAATATAAGTTTTAATGTCATTAAACAGAAGGTCAAAGCAGTCTTGCATGTAACAGTAACCAACATAAGTCAAACATTTGAGCACTGAGGAGTGGTCGAGACGGACATAAATAGAAACATGCTGATTAGCAGCCGGTGTGGACCGGTTGCCAATCAACAGCAGGTGAGGAAACAAAACAGCGCTCGACGGGGACAAGCAGGACATGGAAACCAAATAAGAGCACTGATGGAAAGTAAATATAAAAAAAGAAGCACAAACACAAATGAAGTGACAAATCGTCACATTTATGCGTGTAATGCACAAATTATTGTATGAAATGAAGCAACAGTGATTAAAAATTAGCATGAAAACGGATATTTTGTACTTATATCTCGGTGCACTAAATTGGCCCTAGTGTGTGAATGTGAGTGTGAATGTTGTCTGTCTATCTGTGTTAGCCCTGCGATGAGATGGCGACTTGTCCAAGGTGTACCCCGCCTTCCGCCCGATTGTAGCCGAGATAGGCGCCAGCGCCCCCCGCGACCCCAAAAGGGAATAAGCGGTAGAAAATGGATGGATGGATCTCGGTGCACAATAAAAATAATTTTCTGAATGTGTCGTTTTTGAGTTTGTGTTTTTGCGTCCAGAAGAAGTCATAAAGTGTGAAACTCATTTCAACGTGTATTGCCAAAGATCAATAACACATGACCATACACATTAACATCAGCATGTCATTATAATAGGTATTTAACAGTTGTGTTTATTTCAATTACATAATAGCTCATTCGTCCCATGGCTCAACTGCCGAATAGCGATGCAAATAATAATAGCGCCCCCTGCCGCGACTTGTTTACAAGTTGCATGGTCCACGGACGTATTTTCCTCTGGTTTGTAAACAAAACGTCCATTAAAAGTAAACTGATTATTCTAAATTATATAGTTCCAATGTTGACAAAATATCAATGTTGTAGTTGTCATCACTCTTTACAAAAGGGGTGTCGAACTCATTTTAGATGTGGGGGCCACATGGAGAAAAATCGACTCCTAATTGGGCCGGACTGGTAAAATCATGGCGCGATAACTTAAAAATAAAGACAACTTCAGATTTTTTTTTGTTTAAAAATAGAACAAGCACATTCTGAAAATGTACAAATCATCATGTTGGAGGGTTTTTTTGCACTTACATGTTGCGTTAGTAGTATTCTAACTTTGTCGTTATTTATATTTTCTGATCAAATCATGTTATAGTGTTCATCAGTTAGTGTATTGGTGTTAATTTTCAATCTATCGAGATCAAAAACAAGTTTTCAAAATCAAATCATGGTATCTTATTTATGTAGTTTGATCATTTTCCTCGACTGACATATGTCGCATCATCTACAAAGATACAAAGAATTGCTATTGCGACATCCAGTGGACACATTTAGAACAGCTGTTTCTTTCATTCAAAAATATTAGGCTAATTTTTATACTTAGCAAACTCATCCCTGATCCGGCCCTCAGGCCATATGTTTGACCCCCCTGCTTTACAAGAAGGTAAATATCCAGTCAACGACAGCTGCAGTTGCTCCTTCAAGACACACTGCCCCTTAGTGTTTTGGAAGAGAATTACAGGTCTCCAACGGAAGAGCTATACATCAAATAAGAAGCCGCCAGAGGGGACGTAAACCATGTGATGCGAGAGTATATTCCAGCTTGAACTGTACTCAAGTAGCTAGCAACACAGTGGTAGCCCACATGTTATTCTAATCAGTTTCTTACCATTCAAACACTGATCTGACCATTTACATAGCCGTACAAAGATGTAGAAAACACTTAATGAGTTAGTTTAATAAGAAACATAAGAAAAAAAGACAAGCTGTGTGGGAAAGAAACCATTTGCTTCTGTCCTTATAATCCACAAAATCCAAAACGGAAATTTACCCACCTGAGAAAAACTTACTCACATTGTTCGCACCATTACGTTAAATATAATAATTTATGCATCAGATTTCAGTTTCAGATTTTAGATTGGTATTCAACCATTTACATCAAAGATGAACTGCAGAACAAAATTATGTTGCCTTTACCAAGTTAGGATAAAAACAAAAAAAAAGTTTCGTAAAATTTCAATGGAAAGATATTTAAAAACTACATATGCTATTAATAAGAAAATGCAACAGTGAAACAGTTAAGCTAATTGAACTCAATGTATTTCATGTATATTGAAATGTATTTCATTAGTATGAAATACTATAATAAGCCTAATATATTAGTAATACAAATTATTAATAAAAACAGGGATTAAAAAAATTATTGTCTCTGATTTTCCTAAACAATGTTTTAACCATAAAAGTTTAAAATTGTAATCAATTAAAAATATGTATAATTTGAATGTACTGCTGCAATAACTAATAACTTTGGCATTGAAACGCTACACTTAATACATTTGATGTTACATTCTTGCAACTAAAGAAAAAATACTTTTTATGTTGATGTAATATCATGTTGTTATATCAGACATGGGTATACACTAATTAATCCGGGCTGCCTAATTGTTCCAAATGTTTTTTTAGGGCTGTCAAGTAATTTTTTTATTCAGATTAATCACACTCTGGACCTGTGACAAAAGGTAAAAATGACATACGACGGAAACTTTTGTTCTGTTTTGAAGCAAAATTTGTCGCCTCTCATGATGATCTCAGACCGTGTTAAGACTGTGATGAGTTAAGCATTAACCTGGATGTGATTAATCTTCATTTATATTTGATAATGCAATAACTATTTTTGTCAACCACATGTATAAGGGCAGTGGTTCTCAAATGGGGGTGCGGGTACCCCTGGGGGTACTTGAAGGTATGCCAAGGCGTACGTGAGATTTTACAAAAATATTTTAAAAATAACAATTCAAAAATCATTTATAAATATATTTATTGAATATTACTTCAACAAAATATGAATGTAAGTTCATAAACTTTGAAAAGAAATGCAACAAATTGTGTTGACAGCTAGATTTTTTGTGGACATGTTCCATAAATATTGATGTTAAAAATGTCTTTTTGTGAAGAAATGTTCAGAATTACATTCATGAATCCTGATGGATCTCTATTACAATCCCCAAATAGGGCACTTTAAATTGATGGTTACTTCTATGTGTAGAAATCTTTATTCATAATTGAATCACTTGTTTATTTTTCGACAAGTTTTTAGTTATTTTTACATCTTTTTTTCCAAATAGTTCAAGAAAGACCACTATTAATGAGCAATAGTTTGCACTGTTATACAATTTAATAAATCAGATGACATAGTGCTGTATTTTATTTCTTTATCTCTTTTTTTCAACCAAAAATGCTTTGCTCGGAATAGGGGGTACTTGAATTAAAAACATTTTCACAGGGGGTACATCGATTAAAAAAGGTTGAGAACCACTACATTAGGGGGTAAACCTCTACCATCAAAGCCGCAGCCGATGAATTCTTGAACAAATAAAATAATTCCAATAGCTCCTGAAGCTGGTGTCTCTGCATTTTCTAGTCAATTCCATGTCACTATGGCAATCATAGGGACTGCGCCTCAACAGCAACTCAAGAAAGACGAGTCTTTGTTACAAAGCAGAGGGGAGGTTTTGTTTATAAGAATGCACGCTAGCGTGATGTAGGGAGACATAGAAGCGAGCTTTCTGCCACAGCTGTTTATTTTATTGTGTTTTTTACCGTTTGTTTACGTTTTGCTGTGCCATTGCTGAACTTGTTCTTAGATTACAAAACTTACCAAGGAAGTAGTTTGGGAAGAGATCAGGGAGGGACATTCACAAACTGTACATGTTTTATAGTTCCTATTTGTTGAATCCCAATTGCTTTTGGGTACATTCTGTGTGTCTTATTCAATACAAATGTTTTTATAGAGCAGGGGTCTCAAACTCAATTTACCTGGGGGCCACTGGATACAGAAACTGGGTGAGGCAGGGCCGCCAAAAAAGATTGCTTAAAAAAATCTAACAAGCACTTTTTAATGAATTCACCTTCTATGAATGGGTTTCCCACCCTAGCAACATACTTGCCAACCCTCACGATTCATTCCGGGGGACTCCCGAATTTCAGTGCACCTCCTGACAATCTACCGGTGCAACCATTCTCTCGAATTTGTCCCAATTTTCCCCCAGCCGACATTATTGAGAGTGTGCCGTGACTGCACTGCCTTTAACGTCCTCTCCAACATTGGTTCTCAACCTTTTTTCAGTGATGTACCCCCTGTAAACATGTTTTTAATTCAAGTACCCCCTAATCAGAGCAAAGCATTTTTGGTTGGAAAAAAAGAGATAAAGAAGTAAAATACAGCACTATGTCATCAGTTTCTGATTAATTAAATTGTATAACAGTGCAAAATATTGCTCATTTGTAGTGGTTTTTCTTGAACAATTTGGAAAAAAAGATATGAAAATGACTAAAAAACGTGTTGAAAAATAAACAAGTGATTCAATTATGAATGAAATTTTCTACACATAGAAGTAATCATTAACTTAAAGTGCCCTCTTTGGGGATTGTTATAGAGATCCATCTGGATTCATGAACTTAATTCTAAAAATGTCTTCACAAAAGAAGAAAGGTTTGGTGGTAGCGGGGGTTTATATTGTAGCCCGGAATAATTAGGGCTGCATGGGATTCTGGGTATTTGTTCTGTTGTGTTTATGTTGTGTTACGGTGCGGATGTTTTCCCAAAATGTGTTTGTCATTCTTGTTTGGTGTGGGTTCACAGTGTGGCACATATTTGTATCAACGTTAAAGTTTATTTTTACGGCCACCCTCAGTGTGACCTGTGTAGCTGTTGATCAAATATGTCTTGCAACAGCACACGTGCATTTCTGATAGCCAGATGCAACATATTACTGGGCATGCACGCTGTTTGTACATGATGTAGGTGGCGCTAAAGACAGTGCCATCATGGCACTCCCTGAATATTGTTGGTTGGGAGAAAATTGACAGGAATTCTAGAGAATGGATCCCCTGAAATTCAGGGGTCTCCTGGGAAGTATGACGCTGCCAAGCGCCGTTCACTCACGGGCCACACTAGCATTAAATTGTCATATCAAGGTGCGGGCCGCAAAATAATGTCTCACGGGCTACAAGTGGCCTGTGGGCCCCATGTTTGAGAACCATGTTATAGAGGGTCCGTCTTAATACCCATTTAAGACTTAGCATGAAGAATATTAAAAAAATAAATAACCTCCACAAGTGCTACAACTAGATAAATTACATGCATATAGCAATGGCCTGGGAGCCAAAGAGTTTATTGTCGCACGGCAAGTATATCTCTGCTGATAATAGTTGTTTCTGTTTGCGCATAACTACCTGACTGTGTTTTGTTTGTCACAGGTACGTTTCTGGGTGTGTTCTGGTGGCTTAAAGAAGGTCTCGCTGTCTTTGTGGCTGTTGGAGAACAGCACAGGCCCTGAGGAGCAGCGCCAACTGTGGCACCTAGACAGTCAACCCCTTTCTGAGCGGGGCTGGAAACTCTTTACGGTTCCACTTTACGGGCTGGCAGACTGGTATGACACCTACCCATCCCTCTCTGATTGTGTCAAGAAAGAATGACAGAAAAAAATATAGTTTAAGATGAAAATGTTTAACCTTCCATCACACCCTAAATACTTGAGTGCTCCCACAGCACATGAACTCCGAACTAAGAACCACGTCTTAGTCTTTGTTTCTCATGATGTATGTTTAAAAGATTTACATGTAATTTTCTCTTAACTAGATAAAATTAATGAATCCCTTTGAAACTACAGCACACATGGACAGAATGTTTGATGTTCTGCGTGAGCAACATTTTCTTTTTAAATTTGCTGTCTTTGATTAATAGTAGAAAAGTATACACAAGGCTCCATCCTACATGCCTTCCAATTAGCTATGTCCCTAATTTCCCCTCAAAAAAGAGATAAATTAAAACAAAACAGACAACCCAGCATTTCAGCTTTCTTTGCCTGTTGGTGGTTTATTTGCCATTCAAGCTCAGACAACTTTGCTCCGTGGAGAGTGATTAATTTTTGATTCGGGGTTATGTAGTCAGTAGTGCTCATGCTCTAAATTAGAATGTCATGTTCATAACCACCAGGTGAATGAACCTGACAGTCTTTGCCAAGTTACCTTCATAGAGATTATGTAGAATCAGATACATAGCCTACGGTGCTGACTTAAGTCAGAACATGACCGTCAGTAGGTCTTTACTGAACTATAGACCAAGTTTGATTTACAAAGAAGCTAATTGAAATGTAAAAGACTGAAATGCCCTTCTTAAAAGTACCAAAAGGTCAAAAGCGGATTTAATCTCAAAGTTAATCAAACCAAAGTACATCAAATTTTACACAATGATGATAACTATTTACTCCTTATACACCGTTAGCTAATCAAAGGCATATGTAAACATCCATCCCTCCATCCATTTTCTATCGCTTATTCCCTTTTGGGATCGCGGGGGGCACTGGTGCCTGTCTCAGCTACAATCGGGCGGAAGGCGGTGTACACCCTGGACAAGTCGCCACCTCATCACAGGGCCAACACAAATAGACAGACAACATTCACACTCACATTCATGTGTGAACATGTGTGTCCAAATTAATTTAAAAAGTATCGTCCTTGTGAAGATGAATGATTATTGTCTCTTTTAGAAAAAAGATGCATCAGACAGTTCAATTCAGATTATAGACTTAGTTGTTTTTAGGAATGGGAATTGATAATTTTTTTCCGGTTCCCATTCTGCTGAAAGATTTGGTTCTCTTACTGATTCTTATTTGGGAATTAAAAAGAATAAGTGTATTTTTTTAATTTATTTTTTACATGACCTTACAAAGCCAACAGTAAGGTTTTAAGAGGCACATATAGCATTAAAAAAAAATGACTTTAGAAAATAAATATAAAAAATACGGTAACTATTCTTCTGTAGAATTTACTCAAATAAGATATATGTGGAAATTATGCAAAAATGTAACATTTAGTAACATTTTCAAAACTTTTAAGAATCTTGTCAACTCCCCAAAAAATATTCGAGAAGAGATTTTCGCTGTTCAAAAATGCAACTTTCTTTCATAGTTATTGCGTGCCGTATGTTTAAATGTTTCAGCATATTGTTCTTATGAAATGGCAATCTTGCGATTATTACAAATAGCGCTGCTGCAATCTTTTCTTCCATCCATCCATTTTCTACCCCTTGTCACTCTTGGGGTCGCGGAGGGTGCTGGAGCCTATCTCAACTGCATTGAGGCAGAAGGGGGCGGTAGTACCAGGACAAGTCGCCACCTCATCGCAGGGCCAACACAGATAGACAGACAACATTCACACTCACATTCACACACTAGGGCCAATTTAGTGTTGCCAATCAACCTATTGGCTTCACGGTGGCAGAGGGGTTAGTGCGTCTGCCTCACAATACGAAGGTCCTGCAGTCCTGGGTTCAAATCCAGGCTCGGGATCTTTCTGTGTGGAGTTTGCATGTTCTCCCCGTGAATGCGTGGGTTCCCTCCGGGTACTCCGGCTTCCTCTCACTTCCAAAGACATGCACCTGGGGATAGGTTGATTGGCAACACTAAATTGGCCCTAGTGTGTGAATGTGAGTGTGAGTGTTGTCTGTCTATCTGTGTTGGCCCTGCGATGAGGTGGCGACTTGTCCAGGGTGTACCCCGCCTTCCGCCCGATTGTAGCTGAGATAGGCGCCAGCGACCCCGAAAGGGAATAAGCGGTAGAAAATGGATGGATGGATGGAATCAACCTATCCCCAGGTGCATGTCTTTGGAGGTGGGAGGAAGCCCGCGTACCCAGAGGGAACCAACGCAGTCACGGGGAGAACGTGCAAATTCTACACAGAAAGACCGAAAGATCGAACGCAGGACCTTCGTATTGTGAGGCGCATGCGCTAACCCCTGTACCACCGTGCTGCCCAATCGTTTCTTGTAAAATGTCTGTCTGACGTCACTAAGCACGTTGCGTGGTGACATCATTCCCATACGAGGTATCGTTAAGGGATTTATTTGAAAAATTGGCAAGCGATTCCAAGGAATTTATACACTCGGAACCGGTCCTGAACAAGAACCGGTTTTCAATTCCCATCCCTAGTTGATATAGCACTCTCTAAACCTGTGTCACATTTCTTTAGAAGTGCAATAAATTGGGATTTGCCTCATTTTCATTTGGAGCCGTCCAGCCTTTAACAGGTTGTGTGGCAGTTAAAAGTTCTCTCGTTACGCCAACAGGTTCTGGCTACTGTTCAGCACTGAAGATGGACCTGGACCTGGTTCATCCATCTCTCTTGACAACATCTCTTTCAGTATGAACTGCTTCCTGGCTTGTGAGTACAGATTACTTTTATTCTCCTTGTCATACTTTGGTTGAATGCATTGGATCTCTTCGAAATTTAATTCAGGTAAAATGTGGTGCAGCCAACAACGACTAACGAATAATTTTTCAAATAGTCCACTAATCTTACCAACTAATAATGAATTATCGAATAATGAATCCCACTGAAAGCAGCCACACACACAACTATGTTACTCTTGTAATGATTACACACATGTTTCCATGGACCGTATTTTTCGGACTACAAGTCGTAGTTTTTTTTTCATAATTTGGTCGGGGGTGCGACATGTACTCCGGAGCGATTTATGTGTGAAATTATTAACACATTACCGAAAAATATCAAATAATATTATTTATCTCATTCGAGGAAGAGACCAAGAAAATGTCAGCAATCATCACACACACGTCAGCAATCGTCACATACACTTCAACCCAGAGCATAAGCGAACTAAGCGCTCGCTTAGGGCCCCGCGGCCACCAGGGGGCTCCCAAAAGCAATTAACAAAACATTTTAATTTTTTATTTTTTGCATGTATGAGTCTGACTGATGATTTCTTAATGATCAAAGATATATTATTGTACAAAAACACAATTTTAGGTCAGTAGTATTAGTATTAATAACAAAGTCGGCCATTAGATTTCTTACAGTGATGTCATAATTGACTTTGCCTCCAGAAAAGCCAGGAAGCACAGGTTTTAAGGAGTGGGTGGAGTGGTGTGGGTGGTGAAGAACAGAGGAACAAAACTGTGAGGTGATGGTCAAATGTGTGAATTAAGGTAGTTTATTTTGATTTTTTTCCCCCAAAATTTCTGCACATGGTTATGTACATTTACATAGTTTTAATATGTAGTAACTTTATATTTGTTTATAAACCGTTATGTTACCTTGTTTCTGGTAACTCTGTTCATTAATATTATTTAAGTATTTGCTTGATATTTAATTAAATTATTTAGTTTTTTGTACAATTGAATTTGTTCCTTTTTATATATATTTAAGTGATTTTATTGTTGCACTTTATTGTTTTTCTTGCACTACGAATTATTTTTGCACATTGCTGTTTCAGGTTTTTGTTACCAAAAATAATAAAGTGAATCAGAATCAGCTTTATTGTCCAGTTATGTTTAACACACATGGAATTTAACGTCAGTAGACTGAGCTCTCTTAACATTAAATATGAACAATTAACTAAAAATATAAAGTAGTAATTAAAGACTAATATGTACAAGACTGATGAGACAAAATGACACTTTTACTGTAAATACAAATCTTTATCACCAGGACTGTTCAACCCCAGGCCATTCTTGTAGCTGAATGTTTTCTACATTTTAAGATTATGACCCTTATGTAGCACTCTGGACATCATTCGTTCATTCATTGGTATTATTTATGTTCTTAACTGGGCCACCCCCATATCTTTATAAATGACATGTCATTTGTAAACACATGCCAGGCTGACAATAGGATAATGTAAACAACACTGCCAGAGCCGCAATGAGTTTATAGTAGTGTCTGAATGATCAACAATCAATATTATTGGCAGAAATAGAGGGCCCCAAAATCAAATTTTGCTTAGGGCCCCATGGAGGCTTGGGCCGGCACTGCTTCAATCAATAAGAATTCGGCGGGGGAGGGTCATGGCAGAAGTGCATTGTGGGTCATGGAATGCTAACCGCTATATGCTACTATATGCTACTGCCGTAGCTATTAAAATGGATAATTTCATCGTAGGCGGTAACTTATAAAAACTGAGAAGGGCTGAACAAAAATTGCACCGAAAAGGAAATCATGTACTGCAGATTATATGCTGGACGCTGTGAAATATGGAGCAGAAAACGACAAGAGACGGTCCCTGATACAAGGCTTAAGCTTAGAGGTGACAGAGCATTCGCCGCTGCTGCTCCCAAACTCTAAAGCAACGTACCTCTGAGTGTTAGACAAGCCTCCTCTCTTCCTGTTTTTAAATCTCTCTTAAAAATATACTTTTATTCCATGGCTTTTGACACTGAGTGATATCCATCCTGCAATGGTGCCCCATTATACACCTGCTGTGAACCTGTTTTTATGTTTTATTTATTTTATTTTGTTTTATTTATTTATTTTTTATCATGTTCTGTTTGTGTTGTGTTGTGTTTGCTCGGTTCTCGTTTTCAACCTGCCCATTGTACAGCACTTTGGCTACCCCTGTGGTAAATTTAAAATGTGCTATATAAATAAAGTTAACTCGATTTGATTTGATTTGAAGAGGAAGCGCCGCGTACCTTTGGAGTTAGCAGAGTTGTTTAGAAGCGACATGGAGGAAGAAGATTTCATCGGATTTAGCGATTAGGAGTGACAGATTGTTTGGTAAACGTATAGCATGTTCTATATGTTATAGTTATTTGAATGACTCTTACCATAATATGTTACGTTAACATACCAGGCACCTTCTCAGTTGGTTATTCAGCCTGTTGTTCACTATTTATTTTAAATTGCCTTTCAAATGTCTATTCTTGGTGTTGGATTTCATCAAATAAATTTCCCCCAAAAATGCGACTTATACTCCCGTGCGACTTATATATGTTTTTTCCTTCTTTATTATGCATTTTCAGCCGGTGCGACGTATACTCCGGAGCCACATATAATCCGAAAAATACGGTAAATTTACTATAAGAGAAACATTTCAAAACAGGTAAAGGTTCCAAGAGCTCCTCTTTTGGCCGCTGACGTTTACAGTAACGTAATGAGTAATTTCCAAATTGTTCCAACTCTGTGTAGCTACAATTTCATTCTCTCTCTACGATCATATTATTTTACTTGTTGATTTCCTGTTCATAGCTGCTTAGTCTTCGCTGTACAATGTTCCAATTAGACTTATGTTAAAAGTCTGAAAAGCACCTAATCTCTTGTTTTGCTACTTCACAGGCAAACTAATATAATGGTTAGCATGGCTTCTGTCTCCTACTGCTCTTACTTGTTGTGTTATATATTTAGCTATTTCTCCTCCAGTAATAATGTTAGATGTAAGAAAAAATTTTGATTTTCTGCCATGGAGGGGATGATTAGTAACTCAGAAGTGGAATGTAGCTGTGCCAGCTACTTCTCTGTCAACCAAGAGACCAAAAACTAGTGATCTGCGGATTGATACTGAAATGTTGATATCGAAATATCGATATTTTTGATACGTATTTAAACTCAATGAATGTTCTGCAATTTGTCGTCCCCAAAGTAAGAACTGAATTGGGCAAGAAAATATTTAGGTTTTCAGCACCGAAGGCTTGGAATAACCTACAATTGAATCTTCAATCAAACCCGTGTTACATCAAATGAGATTAAAGCTTCTGTGAAAGGATTGCAGTCTACCTTGTCTGTACGCACATGTGATGTGTGAGCAAGTTTTAATGTTGTAAATTATGTTTTATGTGTTGTTTACTGTTTTTAATGTAACATTGCTGCTGCCCTCTTGTCCAGGTCTCCCTTGGAAAAGAGATCTTTGATCTCAATGGGATTTTACCTGGTTAAATAAAGGCTAAAAAAAAAAAAAAAAAGAGAATGTACAACATTAACAGGAACACAATGCAAAATAACTAAATCATTGAGCTCTTGTCTAAATTAAACGCGATTTATGGGAACTACTTTTTCGTTTGGCGAGGTCAGTACGTGATGCATAAGCACAGCGGCACACTGAAATGTGCTTTGTGATTCAGTCTGTCATTTGTTTACTAAAGAAAATTACTGGCAATTAAAAAATGAGTCACTCAGTATGATAAAGCAGCAACTGTATGTATCTTTTTATTGTAGGCTATTTAGAAACACGCCATACAGAGTTAAATATTATAACGCGTCCATTGCAGAGTAAGGCCATCATTTGTTTCTAACTGTGATTTTATATATAGTTCCAAGATGATTCCCTAAGAGCAGCAACACTTGAAAATACACTACTTTTTACATCTACCAGACATATTAAGATTATTTGCACAAACTATCGCTATTGGAACAGGCTCGCCAATATCAGCCTGAATTTTACTTGGTATCGGATCCAAAAGAAATTCAGTTCTATTGTACATCACTACCAAAAACAGCAGTAAAAGGACGCCTCGACCCCAACAAATTGTCAACTAATTTTCATTGTCCATTACAGTGCATTGACTACGTTATTCAACTGGTGGCCCGTGGGCCACATTCGGTCCAGTCATTCAATCCTGGAAAAAAAAGATCTAAATATATTGCAAAAATCTCACTTTTAACAACGACTGGACAACAAAGTATGGTTGCTCCGCCCCGAGCAAATGCTTGAGTCATTGTTTTCTGGCGGGCCTTTTAAGCGACAGATACATTGATACAGACAAGCAGAAACAATTGTAGAAATCCCAGTGTGCAAGCTCAATCACAGAACTTGGTCAAACAGTTATAAGAAAAAATTATTTAAATACAATACAAACCCCGCTTCCATATGAGTTGGGAAATTGTGTTAAATGTAAATATAAACGGAATACAATGATTTGCAAATAATTTTCAACCCATATTCAGTTTAATATGCTACAAAGACAACATATTTGATGTTCAAACTGATAAACATTTTTTTTTTGTGCAAATAATCATTAACTTTAGAATTTGATGACAGCAACACGTGACAACGAAGTTCGGAAAGGTGGCAATAAATACTGATAAAGTTGATGAATTCTCATCAAACACTTATATGGAACATCCCACAGGTGTGCAGGCTAATTGGGAACAGTTAGGTGCCATGATTGGGTATAAACGCAGCTTACATGCAATGCTAAGTAATTCACAAACAAAAATGGAGTGAGGGTCACCACTTTGTAAGCAAATTGTTGAATAGTTTCAGAACATTTCTCAACGAGCTATTGCAAGGAATTTAGGGATTTTACCATCTACGGTCCGTAAAATTATCAAAAGGTTCAGAGAATCTGGAAAAATCACTGAACTTAAGCGATGATATTGGGGACTTTTGATCCCTCAGGCGGTACTGCATCAAAACCGACATGAGTGTGTAAAGGATATCACCACATGGGGTCAGGAACACTTTATAAAACCACTGTCAGTAACTACAGTTGGACGTTACATCTGTAAGTGCAAGTTAAAACTCTAATATGCAGAGCTAAACCCATTTATTAACAATATCCTGACACGCCGCCGGCTTGGCTGGGCCCGAGCTCACCTAAGATGGACTGATGCAAAGTGGAACGGCGTTCTGTGGTCTGACGAGTCCACATTTCAAATTATATTAGGAAACAGAGGACGTGGTGTCCTCCAGAACAAAGAGGAAAATAACCATTCGGATTGTTATAGGCGCAAAGTTCAAAAGCCAGCATCTGTGATGGTATGGGGTTGTATTAGTGCCCAAGGCATGGGTAACTTACACATCTGTGAAGGCACCATTAATGCTGAAAGGTCCATACAGGTTTTGGAACAACATATGTTGTCATCACAGCAAGGTTATCATGGACACCCCTGCTTATTTTAGCAAGACAAGTGTTACAACAGCATGGCTTCGTAAAAAAAGAGTGCGGTTACTTTCCCGGCCCGCCTGCAGTCCAGCCCTGTCTCCCATCGAAAATGTGGGGCGCATTATGAAGCGTAAAATACGAAAGCGGAGACCCCAGAATGAAGCTCTACATAAAACAAGAATGGGAAAGAATCCCACCTTCAAAGCTTCAACAATTAGTTTCCTCAGTTCCCCAACGTTTATTGAGTGTTTTTAAAAGAAAAGGTGATGTAACACAGTGGTGAACATGCCCTTTCCCAACTACTTTGGCATGTGTTGCAGCCATGAAATTCTAAGTTAATTATTATTTGCAAAAAAAAAGAAAGTTTATGAGTTTGAACATCAAATATCTTGTCTTTGTAGTGCATTCAATTGAATATGGGTTGAAAGGGATTTGCAAATCATTGTATTCCGTTTATATTGACATCTAACACAATTTCTCAACTCATATGGAAACGGGGTTTGTATATTTAGTTTGTATTAAGTTAAAGTTAAAGTACCAATGATTGTCACACACACACTAGGTGTGGTGAAACTTGTCCTCTGCATTCGACCCATCACCCTTGATCACCTATTGGGAGGTTAGGGAAGCAGTGGGCAGCAGCGGTGGCACGCCCGGGAATCGTTTATGGTGATTTGACCCCCAATTCCAACGCTTGATGCTGAGTGCCAAGCAGGGAGGTAATGGGTCGCATTTTTATAGTCTTTGGTATGACTCGGCCGGGGTTTGAACTCATAATCTACTGATCTCAGGGGGGACACTCTAACCATTAGGCCACTGAGTAGGTTATTGTATTGAAATAGCTGACTTAGGGATTTATTTTGTATATGTGGTTGTGTTGTTTTTTGTCTAACAGTCACAATCAAACCTTGTTTATTCCATGTAGTGCTAAATTTGACCATGTTAATAGTGATAAGTTGCATACAATGTTTGGTGTCTGAATCGTGTGAACATATTAACACTGAACCTTCTATTTTACAATATAAAAAAAACATTTAAAATATATAATAATTACCATAATATTACCTTTATCAATATCATATGCAGAAAAAAACTTGAGCAAAGGGGAACGGCACTTATATTAGAAAGTTCCCTAGTGTTCACAGTCATTTAGAAAGACATGAACACAGATGTATTTTTTTTCATTCATTCTAACTATTAAACAAATGCGATCAAAAGTCAGCTTACAATGGAACCTATGGGAGCCACTCTATTCTGCCAATAACGTTCTTAAAGAAAAGATCCAAACACCTCCATTGAGGTTTTAAGTTAAAAGTTAAAGTACCAATGATTGTCACACACACACTAGATGTGGCGAAATTATTCTCTGCATTTGACCCATCACCCTTGATCATCCCCCTGGGAGGTGAGGGGAGCAGTGGGCAGTAGCGGTACCATGCCCGGGAATCATTTTTGGTGATTTAACCCCCAATTCCAACGCTTGATGCTGAGTGCCAAGCAGAGAGGTAATGGGTCCCATTTTTATAGTCGTCGGTATGACTCGGCCGGGGTTTGAACTCACAACCTACCGATCTCTTTACAAAGAGGGCCGCACATGGAAAAATTTAAGCATGCGGGGGCCATTTTGATATTTTTCATTTTCAAACCATAACAAAATATATGGATTTTTTTTTTATCCTTAGGGCTCCTGGGGAGCATAGAGGGTCTCAGTCACTAAAATGTTAAAATATAGCAAATTATTATCATTTTTTTAAATTTAATGCTTACAGTAAATATCGATATCAACTTGAGGTTGATATAAACTAAAAAAAAAAAGGTTTTATGCCTTTTCTGTCAAAGACAACTTTGTTTTTTATAGTAAAACTGAAATATGCAGTATTTAGATAGATAGA